>NC_025994.2:9712946-9727946 GCF_000442705.2 Elaeis guineensis
TAAGTGGATCACTATCTGGTTGGTGTAATAAGTTTTTCATGATCTAAAAAGAGGGGTGAAAAAGAACAGAAAAGCAGCACATAATAGCACATAACCAGAATAATATTGAGATTTTTTAAAGATAATGACAAACAAATAAAAAATCTAATATCGAATGATGGTTGGTTCATATGTACTTGTGGAGCAAACGTATAAGTCATGATCATCCTCATCCACACCTCTCCTAAATTATCAAATATGGTAAACATGTATAGCATAAAATAAATGATATAGAGCTAGATCAATTTACAACCACACCCTCTTAGTATCTCTCTATGAGGTTCACCCGAAAATATATAGTATAATTAATTAAGATTGTGATACATGGTTGATGAATGGATAATTTCATAGTTTCATGAATCCTGATTGATTGCTTATCCGACATGTGGCGCTCGTTATGTGGCTGGACCCTGATATCGTGTGGCCTACGTTATCCTTATCTTCGTGGCTGATGAAGACTAAGCATCTGGATTAAGCTGGGCCAAGTTTCTTTGTCCATTACTCCCCAAGTTAATATCAGGTATTAAATCAAGTTAATTATGAATTAATTTTAAACAAAATTATATTGCATAGAAACATAGACCCGTCTTTTGATTAATGTACATATTCTATTATATCTGTATATTTATTTATTTTTGTACGGATAAAAAAATTATGTACATTGATCAATTGATTATCCAGTATGGACAGTTTGAAAAATGTGAGTAATTCTATAGGTCATTACCATAATCAAATGGTATGCTGAGGGTTCAAAAAAAAATTTGGATGATATTTTCCTTTTGTTCTCCCTATACGGGAGAACTAAGGAAAAATACTGTCGAAATTTTTTTCGGCTCTTATTACATATCATTTGATTTCTGTAATTGACCTATAGAATTAATGCATTTTCTGAATGGGATAGGACCTTCTTTACCTATTAGTTGATGATAGCAAGCATTTACTATGTAAACTTTATCTAGCTATTATTTTTTTGGATTTTATGAAATGACTGATATTTTTTACTCATTACATTAATATAGATTGTATAATTTTTTTTATTTTTAGATAAATTGCAAGTTCGGTCATTTTTATCCTACAATGGACAAAAGTTGGATAAATAAACCAGGGAATAGTAAAGAATATTTAGATGGAGTTCATGACTTCATTAAATTTGGTATGGAGAAAAGTAGTTTGAATGGAAAGATTTTATGTCCATGTCGAAAATGTGTAAATAGTTCTTCTTTACATCCATAAAATGTGGAAGAATATTTGGTATGGAATAATTTTTTAAGAGGTTATACCGACTGAATTTTTCATAGAGAATCTATGTTGCCATCATCATGTAACTAACCCCTGACTCATTTTGGATCCACTAGCCTACAAGATAATTCTGCAAGAGATGATGATATAAGGGGTTTGATCACAGATGCTTTTGAATTTGGTGTTCAAAATTTAGGAGAATCCAGTAGTATATAAGAAACAGTTGGGATGTTTGATGGATGTACGCATACGGAACGTATGCATGTTGAGGAGCCTATACATACATCTAATGATGAGACAGCTCGTTATCACACCTTAATGAAAGATGCAGATGAAGAATTATATCTGGGTTGTACAAAATTTTCTAAGATTTTTTTTCTTGTACATTTATTTCATATAAAATATTTAAATGGATGGTCTGGAAAGAGTTTTACCATGCTGCTCAAGTTATTAAAGGATGTATTTTCAGAAAGTACTTATTTACCACCATCGTATTATGAAGCCAAGAAAGTAGTAGAGGAATTGGATCTTGGATACGAAAAGATTCATAGTTGTCCGAAAGATTGTATGTTATATCGGGGTGAAAATGATAATCAAGAGTCATGCAATGTATGTGGATCTTCAAGATGGATAACACAAAAAGAAGATCGAGATGATGTACTGAATGAATTGGATGCAACGCGAAGTAAAAAGAAACCGGCCAAGGTATTGCGTTACTTTCCTCTTATACCTAGATTGAAAAGGATTTATGCATCATCAAAAATAGCTTCATCAATGAGATGGCATGATGAAGGACGTACAAAGGATGGAATATTGAGACATCTAGCAGATAGTCTTCAATGGAAAGCATTTGATGATAGGCATCCTGATTTTGCCTCTGATATTCGCAGTGGTAGGTTTGGCTTAGCTTCTGATAGCTTTAATCCATTTCGGACCCTGAGTTCTATCTACAGCACTTGGCCAGTCGTTTTGATACCTTACAATTTGCCATCGTGGATGTGCATGAAACAATCATCACTTATCTTGTCAATGGTTATTCTAGGAGATAAGGATCCAGGCAATGATATTGATATTTTCCTACAGCCTTTAATAGAGGAATTGAAACAGTTGTGGGAGGGTGTTGATGCATTTGATGCTTCCAACGGCCAAACATTTAAACTACGGGCAGCTTTGTTATAGACTATTAATGATTTTTCAGCATATGCCAATTTATCTGGCTGGAGTACAAAGGGACGGGTCGCATGTCCTTGTTGTGGAAATTCAATACATTCAATTTGGTTAAAACATGGAGGTAAATTTTGTTACATGGGACATCGTCGATGGTTGGAAGCAAATCATCCGTTTCGATTTTAGAAAGATTTGTTTGATGGTACTATAGAATTGGGATGTGCCCCTATTCCATCTTCTGGAACTGATGTTCATAGACAAATGGATGGCATCAATTACAGCTATGGTAAGCACTCAAAGTCCTCTAAAAAAAGAGGAAGGGATGATGTTGAAAGCTTAGTGCATGAAGGGTTACCAGAGGAAGTCAGTATCAGTACTATAGATGTAGAGGTGTTTCAAGATCCAGACAATTATTTGGAGGATGAAAATGAGGAAGACACACAGATAGCATCTACACAACAGCCCAGTAAACATTTATGGAAAAAATGAAGTATCTTTTTTGACTTACCTTATTGGAAACATAATCTTATTCGGCACAATCTTGATGTCATGCATATAGAGAAGAATGTTTGCGATAATTTACTTGGAACATTTTTAAATTTTGATGGAAAGAGCAAAGATAACATGAAGGCACGTCTTGATTTAAAAGAAATGGGTATCCGACAGGAACTTCATCCTAAAATACTTGCTAATGATAGAATTTATGTGCCTCCTGCATGTTACACAATGTTTGCTCGAGAAAAGGATAATTTTTTGGAAGTTTTGAAAAGTATCAAGGTACCTGATGGATATGCATCAAATATTTCATGATGTGTGCATCTAAAGGATCGAAAACTTTCAAATCTTAAAAGTCATGATGGTCACATATTGATGCAAGATATTTTTTCAATAGCTTTAAGATCATCATTGCCGAAATAAGTTGTTATAATTATACTTCGATTATCGTCATTCTTTAAGGCATTATGTTCCAAAGTTATTGATCCTCGGGAACTTGATCAGTTAGAATCCGATATTGTAATTACACTTTGCCAGATGGAAAAGATTTTTCCTCCTAGATTTTTCACTATTATGGTACATCTGCTCATTCACCTAGCTTCAGAAGTTAAAGTTGGTGGACCAATACATTATAGATGGATGTATCCTATTGAGAGGTATTATTGCAAACCTTAAATCTTTTGATAATTTTATTAGAAACAACAGCATACTGATATTTTAATAAATATTTAATTTTTGAAGGTATCTTGTGCGTCTTAAAGATTATGTGCGAAATAGAGCCTATCCCGAAGGCTCGATTGCTGAAGCATATATTGCAGATGAATGTTTGACATTTTGTTCAAGATATCTTCAAGGTGTAGAGACTATTTTTAGTCAACCTCAACGGCATAATGACTTTGTGGAGAATGCAGAACTGTATAAGTTCTTAACTGCTGAAAAATTTTTGGGAAGAGCTGAAAGTATTGTACTTGATCAAAAATCCTTAACACAAGCACATCGTTATGTGTTACTTCATAGTGACATAATATCTGACCATCGCAGGTTAGTATATTTAAGGAATGACATCAAAATTTAAATTTTATATTAGATATAATTTCTAAATGATATATTTATATTTTATGCAGTGAATTTTTAATTTATCAGAGACGAGCCAATCATAACATTCGTCCTAATACAAGGATTGAACAGCGATGGTTGGTCGAGTTATTCCCTATGTGGCTTTCGAATCAGGTGTGATTTATATTTAATTATGGGATACATTAATTTTTGATACATATTTAATATCAGATAACTCAACAGCACTTCGTCATATCATTTTTTTTAGGTATTAAAGATGATGGAGATAAATAATTCAGATGAACTAATAGCTCTTGCTCGAGGATCTAACAAGATTGTGAATAGATATAACAGTTTCATAATTAATGGCTTTAAATTTCATACTAGAGAATGGGAGAAATTTAGAAAAACACAGAATAGCGGTGTTATGGTGGAAGCGGATGGAAAATCCTATTATGGTGCACTTAAAGATATCTATGAGTTGGATTATTATGGAAAATTTAAAGTAGTACTGTTTAGATGTGATTGGATAGACATAAACTCACCAAGGGGTATGAAACAAGATGCAAATGGATTTACACTTGTAAATTTTTCAAGGTTGATACACACTGGTGTGTTATTGAAGGATGACCCATTCATTTTTTCATCTCAAGCTCGATAAGTATTTTATGTACAAGACGCAAAAGATAAAGATTGGTTTACTGTCATCAAAACAAAACCTAGAGACTTATATGATATGGGAAACTAAGTGGAGGATGATGACGATGACACTTATACACAATGTATGCCCTACAATTTTGTGCCAGCTAATGATTTAAATGCTATGACGATGTTGGTTAGAACAGAATTTGAAGGAAACACTACTGCTTGATTGTTACTGGTAATAATTATTTATGATGTATATATTTTGCATTAATTATTGTGTTATTTTACTCCATATATTAACTGATTCTACCTTTTATTTATATAAATGCTAGGTGACATCATGCGTCGCAGGGGACGATATGCTAGTGTACAGTTTCAGTTTTCACAGACAGAAGCCGGTACGTCTTCTTCAGCACAGCAGCCTGAGGCCAGTTCAGCTGCACAGCATTCTGAGCTCTGTCCTTCATCATCAGCACAGCACGATCCTCCTGTTCATCAGTCAGATGATGAGATACACGTGCAGGGTATATATTGTATTTCATGTAATTTTATTTTTATTTTATTTTATGTATATTTATGATATAGTTACTTGTATGTATTTTTTGCAGATGGATCCGGGAGAGTACGCCCCAGACGCGGACCCACAGTAGTACGAGATGTGTGGCAGATGCGTGAGGGCGAGAGAATTGTTGTGGAGTGCAATCAGCTAGGTCAGCCAATTAAGAAAGCTGCCTGCTTATTGACTTCATTTTTGGGGACTGTTGCTCGGAGGCCTCAGCTATGTCCGTTGGGCTATGCAAAATGGAATGACATGCTTCCAACGTACAAAGTTGAGCTCCTCCGAGTTATAGAGGTAATGAATTGATGTTCATACTGTATATTAATTGTTAATCACTTATATAATTTATTTCATTTAACTTTTTTTTTTATAGAGCAAGTTTGTTCTCCCTCCATCCACTCATGATTTTGTAATGAAGTCTCTCAACCGCAAATGGAAAGAATATAGAGCACAATTGAAGAAGGACTATATGAGACAGGGTATGACAGAGGAGGAGGTTGCTAGGAATTATCCTCCTGATGTACCCCCTCATCAGTGGATGGAGTTGGTTCATTATTGGTTCTCCGAGAGGGCACAGGTATATTATCTGCTCATTATCTTTTTTTTCTAAATATTTTATAAAAATATTAATTTTTATTATATATTATATATATAACAAGTTCTTTACTTTATTTTACAGACTTATTCTGCTATTGGTAGAGCTGCACGAGCAGCTCAGTCTGTTCCTCATACATCGGGGTCGAAGAGTTATGCATGACTCCGACAGGAGTTTGTACGTTCCTTAAACTTTCATAATTAACTTTTAATTTTTATGTTGAAATATTTATATAACTAATATCATTATGTATCGTGGACCATGTCTGTATCATGATACTCATATATTTTTTTAAATTATTATAACTGTTTGCTTAAAATTAAAATTATTTGTGTAGGTGGATGAGCATGGAAGGGAACCCGATCAAGTGAAGTTTTACCGGATGACTCATACTCATCAGGATGGTACTTTTGTTCGAGATGAGTCGAGAGATTTATATGTACGGCATTATTAATATTTTATTTTTTACAATGATTTTAATTTAATTTTGTTAGCTATTAATGTATAACTTTTGTTTTCAAAATAAATACAGGAGAGGGCTACATCTCTCATTGCAGAGCGTGACGATGAGTCCGCAGCATCTACGCAGCAGAGCCGTATCGAGGTCGAGGTGTTCACAGAGTTGATGGGACCAGAGCGCTACGGCCGAGTGAGGGGTTATGGAGTAGGAGTCACCCCCACTCAGTTATCTGAGGTTAGTAGATATACGCAGCATGCTGCAGCAGATGCTCAGGATTCACGCGTTCGCAGACTCGAGACGGAGATACAGGAGATTAGACAGAGTCGTGCCGCTGAGATGGAAGAGATACGACAGAGCCGTGCCGAGATGCAGGCCATGAGGGGACAGATTGATCGGCTTACATCTTTATTAGAGATGTATGGCCCATCTCAGGTAAACACATATTATTAAATATATATTTTTGTATTAATTTAATGATTTATATATTTTTATTTATAGATATGCAAATCATGCTTTTGATATATTTCTTGTAGGCTCCTGGCACATCAGGCACCCATCGAAACAGCGGCATGTCACGTGGAGACAGCGACGACCATCCGCCTGCGGATTGATATTATTTTATTTTTATTGTATTCTTATATTTATTTATATTACTCTTGATTGTAATGGATGATTAGTACTTTATTTTTATTTATATAAAATAATATCTTTTGATTTGGTTAAATTTGCTATTTAAGTTTACTTTTGGTGTGAATGGTAGTGATTGTACAGGTGTGAATGGTGGTGATTGTACAGGTTTATGTTTGAATAATTGATATAATTTTGTACAGAAATGTATGTATTCTTTTTTTTTTGTATATAAAACCAGTATTTTTTTTTCTTTTAAAACCTTTAACGATGCTTATAAGCGTCGTTAAAATTTAACGATGCTTATAAGCGTCGTTAAAGACCAAAAAGCCGACGCTTCGAAAAGCATCTTGGAAGAGTGGAGGACGCTTTGTCATTAACGACGCTAAAAAGTACGGTTATAATTGAATTTTACGACGCTTTAAAGCATCGTTACAAGAAAATTAACGACGCTTATAAGCGTCGTTAAAAAAAATTTAACGACGCTTATAAGCGTCACTAAAGACTTAACAGCCGACGCTTCAAAAAGCGTCTTGGTAGAGTGGAGGACGCGTTGTCATTAACGACGCTAAAAAGCACCGTTATAATTGAATTTTACGACGCTTTAAAGCGTCGTTAAAAAATAACGACGTTTTTAAAAAGCGTCGGCGCTTTTTGTCTCCACTCTTACATAGGCGACGCTTTCGCGACGCTTTTTGAAGCGTCGTAAACTTTATTAACGATGCTTATTAGCATCGTAAAATAACTTTAATAGCGTCATCTTTTATCATTTTCACTGTAGTGCATACATACATACATTCATATATATACACATACATACATACATACATACATACACACACACACATACATACATATATATATATATACACCCACACACACACGTACATATATACATATATATATATGTATATGTATATGTATATATATATATGTATATATATGTATATGTCTACATTAGTATACCTCTAAGGTTGCATTTGGGGCTTCGCCAGGCAGTCTTGAAAGATAATTTAGATTACCTCAAGATAGATTATCACTATTAAATTACCAGTAATGTTGATTACTATGTTTGGTACATGTAGGTTATATTACAGTAAAATTAACCGTATCAGCTAATTTATTAAAAAAATATAAAATTTCTTTTAATAACCCTTACTTTTGTAAAATATATTACGCAAAAATCATATTTTATTGTTATTTGTTTTATGAAAATTTATATGCAAGGAAACAGTCCTAATTGCTCAAAACATGCGAGATAAGAAATTTTAATATTGTTGGACATTGAAATTAGAAAAAGAATCCAAACATTACACAGGAATAGGCCCACATACTGTAACTCAATGAGTCAAAGAAAATCTAATCTGCAATTAAAAAACTTTAGAAATGATGCCTGAATATATCCAGTCCTACTTTTTGCATACTTTCTAACCAAGAGAAAAATGTGAGATGTAACCTATTAGAAAAGATGATTATGAATTAATTATTTTTCAGGTGTCCCTAGACTAAGACCTTTCTTAAATTATCCAAAATTTAAAATTTTTAATAGCCACATGTGCCGATGTGCAGATTTTAACTATGTGTGTGCGCGCATGCGTCTATATAGTCCAACTACTCTCCTTCTAGAAGGATTAAGGCCGCAATTCTATTAATCCACAAGAATATTTGATTAATTCAGCCATTTCGGATAGTTTTGAACAAGATTTAGAAGTTAGATCTGTTACATCCAAAAATCTATCATGAAGCATAAGTTTCAAAGGTTGCAACTTTCTCATGCCGCATCCATTTTCAAACTCTAGACACCAAAAAGAAGCTTTTGTTTAGCACCACGAGTATCCTTGTAGGCACTAGTTAAACCTCAATGACCATTAGGTAGACTGGTCAGAATAAAATTTTTAGTTTCAAGTAATATATTGATTAGGCATATCTTTCGGAACTGGAAAGAATTTGATGAGGTGACGAGAGATTAGTTAATACACAAAACTTCTACTCTAATGTCACTTTTTGTAATTCCTTACTATTTTGTGAAACTTTCTCCTCTTTTTGATTAGAAGGTAAATTCAAGTCAGCTTTAGGGAATGGCCCTCATTAGTATAAATAATGATAGTATGTCAGTTTATATTCAATGAAAAAAAGTAAAATGTCACGCTCCGAACCCAACATCCGGATCGGATACGTGATGGCCGCACACTCCTTAGAGCAAGCCCTAAAGAATATGCAAGGCCAAAAATAAATATTACAACATTAACATCCATAACAATTAATTTCAACAATAATTCATAAAATTTTGTATAGGTACAAATTAAATTTCTTCAGTTCTCTGATCAGGTACTATAACACTCTATCTATCCATCTGCTCACCCATAAATCTAAGCCATGGCCAATCATGAACATCCTGTATCTCTGAAAAGAAAAGAAAGATGAAGGGGTGTGAGCTTTACAGCCCAGTAAGAATTTCCATATCACACTGATATAGTAATATAGTCTGAAAATAAAGAATAGCAATAAAATATAAAATCTCATGTTCAATGTCCAGAATAATGCAAACATTCATAAATTTGCTGTCTTGTCAAAATAGATGCATCATCATATGTTAACAGGTAAAACACTTTTGTTCAACAATTATCTCATGTCTTATCTTTCATTTCTCTTTTCATAATCACATGATTTTTAACAGTTTCCTTCTGGCTCTGGACTATCCAAGTCTATACCTCAGTCATCATCCGGATCGAATCCATTTAAAAAGTCTTTCAAGGCTGTCCCAGGATGAGCTCCTGGCCGGCTGTCCCACATACCAAAGCCCGTGAGAGGCTGTCCCAGGCATAAGCTCCTGACGGGCTGTCCCAGGCATGAGCTCCTGGCCGGCTGATCCACCTGTAAGCCAGTGGGGGCTGTCCCAGGCATAAGCTCCGGCGGGCTGTCCCAGGCATAAGCTCCTGGCCGGCTGTTCCACATGACAAGACTAGTCCATACCATATATCTCTTTCTTTTCATTTAATCATTATGTATTGATTTCATCAAATCAATTCCGACTTGCATTATGATCAACTCAGATATGTCATATCCATATAATCATGCTATAAATCTCTGATACATATATATTGACATAACATACTCATGCTCAAAATCAAATAACAGTATCTCAGGTATAATAAATTCATCGATCTCAAATCCGACGATGCAAAACCAATGATGCAAAACCAACAGTAAAATAGCATATATATAATAGTGATCATGTACAGGGATTCTTACCTTTACCGGTGACTGATCCAAACACAGAAATCAATATTCTTCTTTGATTTATGAATTTCTCTAACAAGATATTCCACTCGATATCATATGCAGATAATCATCTCTTCATAACCCTGATCAATATAAAAATCACATATATGGAGAAAATTACCGATAATCGATCTGATAACACAAATCTAGGATCTCTCTTAGGATTAACCAAAATTAGGATTTACCTAAGTATCTGGATCCTCCACTGATCCATAAGACTTCTAGAGAGAGAAAATCCATGAAGAGAGAGAAAATTCTAGAGAGAGAAAGTAGAGAGAGAAAGTGGAGAGAGAAACTTTCGTATCCTTCCGATGAGGCACTCATGATCGAGATCATCAGAGGTCCTATCAGGGTGACTCAATATGAATCAAGTGTTACAAATTTCGAATAGGATCGAACTGGGATCAGATCTACTGCACGAATTTCGGAGCAACCTCAGATCATCTTATTTTCATCTTCAAGTTTATTCTAGGATTCATGATGCAATCAGAGAGAAAGAAAAGATCCTAGAGAGACAAAATCCGTAAAGAGAGAGAAAAGTCTAGAGAGAGAAAATATAGAGAGAGAAGATAGAGAGAGGAGAGAGAAAAAAAGAGAAAAAAAAGAGAGAGAAAGGAGAGAGAGAAAAATTCTCTCCTTCTTCTTCTTTTTACTTTATTTTATTTTTATTTTTTATTTTTATTTTTCTCTTTTTCTTTTCTTTTCTTTTTCTTTTTCCTTCTTCCTTCTTCCCACGGTCAAAAACAGAGAACCCGCACTCTTTCCGAGCGCCTCCCCCATATCCGGCCAGGTGAGCCACCTCCGGCCACCCTTTTCGGCAACGTCCCGACGCCGGCGGTGCTACCCTGTCGGTGGCAGTGCCACCGTCCCTGTTGCCGGCAGCAGAAAAGGAAAAAGATCACACAAACAGAGTATCCCTGTTTGAGCCCGAACTGGCACCTCGCCGGCTTCCCAAAAACACCGATGACCGGAGAATAAAAAGGAGAAGAGGAATACCTTGTTCCGCCGTCCAAAGAAAGCTCCGACGACCCCCTTTCTTCTGATCAACCACCCACGGTAACCTTTGAGAAAATTTCTCAAATCCCTCGATTTTCCTCAAAATTTTTGTTGTAATTTCCTAAGAGAGGACGGGGGATCTTTATACTGGAGGTTTCCTACCCTAGCCAGACTCTTTGAGTCCGATTTTGCCAGAATCGTGAAGGAAGAAGATTCCAGCTAGGAGTCTTCCTCCTCCTCTATTTTTTTTTTTTTTTTTTTATTGGCTGTGGCTGATTCTGGACCGGGGTGTTACATTCTTCCCTCCTTCAAATAATTTCGTCCTCAAAATTAAGTTATGTTGTTTGAGATACCTATTTCAAAGTATACATTCTTCATGTTATTCTCAAACTTACGATAATGTCATATATATTATTTATTTCTCATGATCTTGTTATAACAAAAATTATTTGAAATCTCAAACTCATCCCTTCTTATTGATTTCTTAACTTTTTGAAGAACTGTAATATTTTGGACTTGTATTAATATACTACCATTATTTGTCTAATACATTTCACTCGAAATTCATAATTATCTCAGACTACCCTTGATAGAAAGTAAATAAGGAAAGGTCGAACATTGGACACTCTTCACGATTATCGATTTCTTTCTTCTCTTGACCTTCCAATAAATTTTATATGTAGACTCTCATCTTAAGGGAAATCTCAATCTTCTATATTAGTTCAAGTAACAATATTAGATTTAAAAAAAATATGAGATCTATATCAGGACATTCTAAGTTTGAACTAATATTAGAACTATCAAGCCATTAATAAACTTGAGATATCTAGACTTTCTTGGCATTATCTATAATGAAGCAACCTACTAACAAAAATTATCCGACTATGATCAGATAAAAAAATTATTTTTTATTAACAACTAATGTATTCCATAATATCTTCAGAATCAAAGAATTAATATTTCTAATCAATTTAACCCACCATGCTTTTGCTGCGCACCTTGATCTTAATTTATCAATTTATATAATTATATCAAAGATAAAAATATCTTTATATATTAGATCAATCCAGAATAGATCCAACCTTCAAATTTCATATAAGACTTAGGGCAAAATTTTAAGTTTCTTTATCTTTACTACCTTTGAGTATAGCATATAAAAATTAAATCTTGATCCACTTTCTATGTTTGAAATCATTGCATAAATTTCATCATAACCTGTATATCATTCTCTGACAAAATAATTTTTTTCTTCTTTAATTTAACAATAATATCAAAATACTTTTGAACCACTTAGAAAAATAAACTTTTGACTTGAGATTCAATGCAACTTGAAAGATCAAAGAATCATATTCAGAATATGATATTTTGAGTAACTAAAGATTTCACCAAAATATGTATCTCATATTCTCATAATAAAATTTAAGTATATTTTTCATCTAAGATTGAGTTTCATATATGACCTTTTATAGGTTCAGTGTTCAAAAATATTTCTCTCTCATATGATGTAATTTCTTCTTAGACCATACCCTAATTAACTTTCTTTGATAAGTCTAAATTCATAATGCTCAGACAATTATCATCGAAATTAGAAAAAGTATCATGATCTTCGATCATATATGTTTTACATTCCAAAATCATCTAGTATATTCAAGATAACTTATCAATACCATCCACTTCATTTCAAGGTCAACTCTTTTCATACTTAGGTCAACCTTACTAATTGAAATCTAAGATATAACTCATCAATTCTATTATAGATAACATATGCCACTTATGCATAAATTTCATCTTAATATCTATTGATTCGAAATCTAAATATTGAACATCTCTTTTATATCTATCATATTCCTCATGATCATAACCTAAGTTCAGATATCACTAGAATTACAATTTTGAATAATTATAACCTTAAACTCAAATACCACTTAAATCATATTTTCTAGTGATCATAACCTAAACTCTAATATCATTCTATCATACCTTTAATGATCCAAATCTTAAACTCTGATATTATCAATCATACTCTAGTGATTATAACCCCAAAGTTTGATATCACTTATATGACAATCCCTAGTGACCTTAAACTTGGGCTCTGGTATTGTTCTGTCATATCCTAATCACTGGTATCATTTGCTCCAAATAAACGTAACCTAAGCTCTAAGCTCGGATGCCACTCCGTCACATCCTATTGATCTTTACATAAAGTTTTAATATCACTTCATAATCTTAGAGATTTTAAACCTAAGCTCTGATATTATTCTGTCATATTCCAATCACTTATATCATAATCCCTAATGATCCTAACCTATGCTCTGATACCATTCTGTCACGCTCCGAACCCAACATCCGGATCGGATACGTGATGGCCGCACACTCCTTAGAGCAAGCCCTAAAGAATATGCAAGGCCAAAAATAAATATTACAACATTAACATCCATAACAATTAATTTCAACAATAATTCATAAAATTTTGTATAGGTACAAATTAAATTTCTTCAGTTCTCTGATCAGGTACTATAACACTCTATCTATCCATCTGCTCACCCATAAATCTAAGCCATGGCCAATCATGAACATCCTGTATCTCTGAAAAGAAAAGAAAGATGAAGGGGTGTGAGCTTTACAGCCCAGTAAGAATTTCCATATCACACTGATATAGTAATATAGTCTGAAAATAAAGAATAGCAATAAAATATAAAATCTCATGTTCAATGTCCAGAATAATGCAAACATTCATAAATTTGCTGTCTTGTCAAAATAGATGCATCATCATATGTTAACAGGTAAAACACTTTTGTTCAACAATTATCTCATGTCTTATCTTTCATTTCTCTTTTCATAATCACATGATTTTTAACAGTTTCCTTCTGGCTCTGGACTATCCAAGTCTATACCTCAGTCATCATCCGGATCGAATCCATTTAAAAAGTCTTTCAAGACTGTCCCAGGATGAGCTCCTGGCCGGCTGTCCCACATACCAAAGCCCGTGAGAGGCTGTCCCAGGCATAAGCTCCTGACGGGCTGTCCCAGGCATGAGCTCCTGGCCGGCTGATCCACCTGTAAGCCAGTGGGGGCTGTCCCAGGCATAAGCTCCTGGCGGGCTGTCCCAGGCATAAGCTCCTGGCCGGCTGTTCCACATGACAAGACTAGTCCATACCATATATCTCTTTCTTTTCATTTAATCATTATGTATTGATTTCATCAAATCAATTCCGACTTGCATTATGATCAACTCAGATATGTCATATCCATATAATCATGCTATAAATCTCTGATACATATATATTGACATAACATACTCATGCTCAAAATTAAATAACAGTATCTCAGGTATAATAAATTCATCGATCTCAAATCCGACGATGCAAAACCAATGATGCAAAACCAACAGTAAAATAGCATATATATAATAGTGATCATGTACAGGGATTCTTACCTTTACCGGTGACTGATCCAAACACAGAAATCAATATTCTTCTTTGATTTATGAATTTCTCTAACAAGATATTCCACTCGATATCATATGCAGATAATCATCTCTTCATAACCCTGATCAATATAAAAATCACATATATGAAGAAAATTACCGATAATCGATCTGATAACACAAATCTAGGATCTCTCTTAGGATTAACCAAAATTAGGATTTACCTAAGTATCTGGATCCTCCACTGATCCATAAGACTTCTAGAGAGAGAAAATCCATGAAGAGAGAGAAAATTCTAGAGAGAGAAAGTAGAGAGAGAAAGTGGAGAGAGAAACTTTCGTATCCTTCCGATGAGGCACTCATGATCGAGATCATCAGAGGTCCTATCAGGGTGACTCAATATGAATCAAGTG
>NC_025994.2:9732946-9830446 GCF_000442705.2 Elaeis guineensis
TCGGAAGATTTACATAGAAGCTGGTGTCTACGATCCTATAACAAACATGTGATAAATAACCTTTAATTAATACTGACAAATATATCTATCTTGTGCTGTATTTTGATCATTAATTTCTTACTAAATCATCATATTTTATTTAATAATTATTTTTTAATCTTTTACCACAAACATATCCGTTACTAATATTTTCTTTAATAATTATTTATATTTTATCATTAAATATAATATTTTTTTTTAATAACTTTATGTTTTATTCACTATTGACTTTTAGCCATGGTATCTTTAGTGACCTGACGAAATATTTTTTATTATTAAAATTTTTTAATGATAAAAATAAAAAAATATTGTAATTAATTGTTTTTATGACTAAAAATCTAACATATGATATCCAAATTTTGATTTAGTTGATGACAGCACGAAGTGTGAAATTAATAACCCAGGACAATTATTTCTCTTAAAAGATGCCGGCAAACGCAAATAGCAAACTGCATGCGAGTCACCTTAGGCGACGTCTTTTTGGGTTTGGGAAAGACGCCAAATTTGAGCGAATAAAATAATGCTCTAACCAGCTGCTCATCAACAACGGCCAACCCACATGGCTAGTTGATGTTATATGGTTGGGCTAGCTCATCAGATTTGGACTATTGAATATTTGGATATATTTTTGGAGAAGTTTTAGAGAAGAAATATAGCCCCACATTCCCCCTTTTTTATAAATTCAGAAATTATAAAGATGAAATTGTTGCCGGTATTGGCATGGGAAATTGCTTTGTTGCGAATATGTATATATATCAAAACAGTCTTATAAAAGAAAAATCTACAAAAAGAAATTAAAATATTGGAAAAGTCTGCTTGGATTGAGATTTGTGATGAATATTACCTTAAGAACATGATTCGCTCTCTATCATGCTATAGCCTGCGGTGATCTTGTCCTCAAGGTTCAAATCCGATCTAATCTGATCCTCCTCCAGTGAGAAAAAGAAAAAAAAAATGAAAAAGTACAAGAAAGTGAAAAGTAGTGTAAACCAAGCCGAGCGTGCATGTGGTCACTTGCCCATTTCCCTCAAAGCTCAAACTAAATTGCATGGGATGGAGTTTCTATTGAAGCAAGAGGACTTATTTTCACATATATGGTGTGGAACTAAAAAGGAAACATATTTTAAAGCTTTTGAAGCAACTAAAATTTCCTATGCGTGGAAATGGGCTGGGAAAGCCCACTAAATTAGCCCGGCGCCAATCTCCTATGCATGATAGATCTGGTCCGATGAATAAATTTGGACCTTTGGAAACCATGGATTCTGAGCTTAAGGATTCTACTATGCAACCCACTTCATTAAAATGGGAAAGGCCTCAACTCATGGGAAAAGGACTAGATCACCTAACTATGGCCAAGTTAACACTATAGAAAAAGGAGGAAACAAGGTTGGGGATCAAACAACACCATGGGCTGGAAATAGCACATACCAGCAGCTCCAATTATTTGGCAGATCTAAAAGCAGTGATGATTGATCTTTCTCCTCCGAGAACACCATCGAATGAGCTTTATGTATTTTCCTCTACCATGCAGTAGGGGGTTGGTGAAGCTTCATCATCTGCAGGTCAAGAGAATGTTAAATTATCAGTGAAAATTCTACTTTATGGTTCTTGATGGGGACCATAAGGAAGATGAAGTTGGACAAAAAGTCAAAATAGATGAGCATAACCAGGCAATTGTTTCCATAAAGCAAGCTTTTGGGGTTAAAAACTTTGACAGAGGATTGAGATGATGAGATGGATTGCATTCATTCGTTGGAGCCATCAATAGGTGAAGGTTCAGAGGCACACTAATCAGTCTTCTTCTAATTTACAATGAAGATTTTATTTTGGAATTGTAAAGGGGCCGGTAAACCTGCACTTTTACCAAATGTTAGACGGCTACTTCAGTTATAACATGATCCTTATATTTGTGTATTTTTTGAAACAAGATTATCTGGTGGAAGTTTATATAAGGTAAGTCTCGTCTTCCATGAAGCTGGTGTTTTCAGGCAGTGGAGTCTCGACGCTTAAGGGTAGTATAATTACAATTTGACAACAAGGTAATATGAAAATTGAAGCTTTCAATCAGAGTTCATAGCAAGTGGTATTTATCATTACAGAGCGGAAAAACATCATTGGATTCTTTTAGCCATTTATGCAGATCCAGAATATTAGCATCATCGATTGCTATGGGCAAAGGCCTCCACTATTTTTAATCAAGGTCTACCAACTTTAATTGTAGGTGATTTCAATTGTATTGGTAGGCCGTCTAACAAAATGGATGGCAAACCTTTTATTAAGAAAATTGGTATTTATGAATTTCAATCTTTATTACTTCACAAGATCTTACTGATTTAGGATATTCAGGTATATACTTTATACGGTGTAATAATCATGCTGGTTAGGTAAGGGTATGGGAGAGACTTGATCAGACTTTTGCTACTAGAGGTTTGATTCAAAGTCATCAAGATTACCAGGAACATCATCTTCCTCGAATTACTTCTAATCATTGCCCTATTATGGTTGAGATGGCTATGAAAATTTTTCATAAACCTCATGTTAGATTTAAGAAGTTTTGGTTTACATTGCCCCTTCTCCTAGGACATTAATTATTTGTAGTGTTGGACTACTCCCATTAGAGGGGATGCTATATATCATATATCTAGGATATTGAAACTCCTTAAGAGGAGATTACAATCTTAGAATAGAAGGATAGTGGGGGATACTGTTCGCAAATTGGAGGAGGTTGAAAAAGTAATATGGGAATTACAACAAAAAGAATGTGATGGGTTGGGTTATTGGAGAAGGATTTGTCTCTTCTTCATACTACATTGGCATAATATAATTTACTTGTCTGTTAGCAAAAAACTATATGGAGATAGAAATCTATGATTTTTGGCTAAAGGAGGGGGATAGGAATATGAAATTTTTTATCAAACTACTATTATTAGAAGATGAAGGAACGATATTTATTTTCTTAAGGATGCTAATGAAAATTCTATTAAAGAGGATAATGCTATAAGATAAGAATTACTTAATTTTTTTAGTACTAAGTGAAGGAGAAAGGAGGAAAATATAGATCCAGATGTTGTTCATCTTTCTAATATTTGGCTGCCAAAGAATTCTCTCATAGTTCAAAATATAAGCCTAAGTGCTTCATTGATTCTTTTAAAAGCTTCGGTCAAGACTAGTGAAGTTTCATTAGTTGGCTATCACTACAAGATCTTTGACAACAAGAGAAATTTATGGCTTTTACTTTGCAGTCTCTATATCCCCAAATTAATTTATTTTTCTTAAGAGCCACCATCCTCTATTTTCTTAATGTTAATTTTGATGGCAGTGTGCGTAGTCAAGGCAATATTGATAGTTCTGACTTCGTTATTTGAAGTGTGTCTGGTGTTTTTATTGTAGCTGGAGATATTCAAATTTTTGATACTACAGTATCTATGGCAGAATTGCATGATGTATGGAAAAATTTGTTACATACTATCTACAACTTACATGCTTCACAAATTTGGGTGGAGGTTGATTCTATGATAGTTATTAAATGGCTTTCTGATCCACAATTTGATGATAATAGGTGGCATCCATTATTATAGGTTTGTTGAAGAATGTTGAGCTCTGTGTCTACTGTTGAACTTTCGCATATATTTTGGAAGGCTAATGATGCTACTAACTGGATGGCCTCTTTCGTAGCCAAATATTTTGGATTAATTTTAGGGGAGTTTACGGTTGATTTATCTCATTCAATTTTTAGATATTTTGTTTTCTTATTTTTGGAGATGTATTTACTCACATTTTATTTAATATAGTACACCCGTTTTACCCAAAAAAAAATAAATTTAAGAGATAAAGTTGATTTTATTTTTAAACTCAAAATTTTTTTAAATTAGAAGTCCAACAGAAATGATATATGAAAAATGTGTATTATGTGAAAAGCTTAAATATTACCCATCCAATAAATGCGTAGGTCACCAGCCTTATATGGAATACCGTGATTTACTGGATATGCAGTCCTTGGTCTAAATTGACGGCACCAATTTCTCATATACTACACCAAGCATTATTGCCATGTTATGAGGAGAAACTAAAATACAAATGCAAGTAGTTTTCTTTCTCGACCTGATTTTAAAGATCGACCCCACCCATCAATTTTCTCAAGATTAACTTAATTAATGGTAGTGTATTAAATAATGGTGATTCTGATAGAGCAACTTTTGTTCGTAGAAGTGCAAGTAGTGTGTTAGTAGCGGTAGGATTTTTTAGATTATTTAATACTACAATTTTGCTGAACTGCGTGCGATATAGAAAGGTATGTCATATGTAAGTAAAATTTTAGAGGCTACTTACATTATCCTGGAAGAAGATTCCGAATGAATAACTATTAAATGGCTTTCTGGTCCAACATCTTTAGACCTTAGCATCCATTATTCTTTGAGACACAACTGTTGGAGAATAGGAATAACTCTTCAATCTTATGAAATGAAACATATCTATAGCAAACCTAACAATGCTGGACTGAATGGCATCATATATGTGACTAAGCATATAAGATATACTCTATGCACAGCTATGATAGAACTTTTTCTAAATCTTTACGTGTTTTATTTTCTGATGCCCATAAATATAATTATTCTAGATTGGTTTAATAAATCCGATTCATATATATATATAAAATATAAAGGAAAGAGAGAGAAAGAAGCAGCAGCCTCGGAGTGCTCGTTCAGACTCTCCAATGGGAGTATCCCCTCCCTAGTCGCTGGTCAACGATGTTGAATTACTGTAGTGCCAGAGAACAGATGGTCTAATGATAGCATGTGCTACGCCTTCGAGATTTCACTTTTTTTTTTGTTCTTAAGCTTCAGTCGTAGGCAGCTGTATCATTTGTCCGTGGCCATGCACCGAAGGCATGTTGGGTGGCTTGCCACTGTTTTGCTGAAAAAACGTACGTAGTATTGGTTAGACTGAAACTAGCTAGTGATGACCTGCGACAGTTTTTAAATAATATTGCAGCTAAGCTGCTTGCTACTCGTATCTAATCTATAAGTGTCATCGATAATTTATGAGTAAGCATCACCATCCACCTATTTGATTATGAAGTTTAAGACAAATGGATGTACTACAACCTACTATATAATCTCGCCAATCGTGCAGAATTCTGAGTTCTCAATCACTGGCGTTTCATTGATAGAATCATTGATTAAGCTCTGGTATTTCCTTTGAAAAAAAAAATAATAAATTCTATGAGCTGTAAAGCACCTTTTCTTGGAGAACTTAGGAGAAAATGGTAAGGAATGGGTAGGAAAAGCAATGGTGGATGAAGAGGCAAAGAAACAGTCACTTCATGATTTTCAGGAACAAATGCCCCTTCACTAAAACCTTTGAAAAATATTAAAATTCCATTAAATCTGAGAGGATGGCCTATGGGCTTTTGTGGCAAGGCTGGAGAAGGTAGAGTGGTGGATTGCTGGAAAAAGAGCCGGGGATCAAGTCATCACTGCTCTATGTTGGGAAGTATGGAAAGAGAAATGCCCGGCTTTTTCTTAGAAAGAAAGGCTCCATCTTTGTGGTGAATGCAGAAAATCGTTCAGAAATTTCACAGTTGGGAACCATTATCATCCTTGGCCCAATCGAATTCCTGAATTTTAGTGCTTTGTATCTGTGCTTCGATGACGTATTTCAAACCCAAAGAGGATATTTGTTTCATGCTGAAGTAACCAAGCTTCCTATATGGTTATATCTCTGCAGGTTTTCTGTTCCCTTTGTAATCAAAACATCTGTAAATTATCTTTTCTGATTTAATAAAATTCGGGGGAAGTGTCTCACTTCACTTCCTCCTCTTGCAATCAACAAAAGGAGCAAACGCCATTATCTTATGATCGGTAATGTCATGCCAAAAAATTTCTATCTTCACCAATCCATTCTCCATAGGGGATTGATGAAGTTTGCATGAGTTGGGCCATTCATTGTATTTTGTATTTTATTAGATTAGAACATGTGACAAGTTAGGTGATGTTCATAATAAACTATATGTTTGCATGGGTGGGCCTAATAATTGTAGCAAAATTGCAATCAGTGGCAGACAGGTACAGGCTAAAACCTGGTTGGAAAGCTTCTGTAGCAAGGTTGAAATCACGGTCTCACAACTACCGGCAAAATCATGGCCGGGATACCCTGATTAGTCAAATCCAAGTTCAATGAAGTAGACGTTTTTTTTGGGAAATTTAGTTTGGCCCACACTTATTGACTGACCAATAATTGAGATGACTTAGCAAATCAAAAGCTTGTTTGAGTCATGCTTATTTAACCTAAAAGATGCTTCCTCCTCCTCCTCCTATTTCTTCTTCTTTTTTTTGGAAGTAGAACTTTATAGTTAAATGGGACTTCAAGATGATTTTGTGAGGACACATTATTCTTAAATTAAAGAAGTCAAAATGATTTTAGAGTTACCAAATTAAACACATGATTTTCCTTTTTTTTTTTCTGTTTTACCATTTCTTAAGAACTTCAAATGTTAGCATTATTGGTGGTTGGTAACTTGGGATTGTTAATTTTGAATAAACATAACAAAATAAAATAGGTTATAAAGTTGCATTATTTTTGGAATCTTTAGTTTTTTTTTTTATATATATATATAGCAAAATACTTGACTATTGTTTCATTTGTTGGACTTGAATAAGAATATAGTCTTCATTTCAATAATTTTCTATAACATCTCATGCATATATTTAAAAATTTTCACAAAAAGGAAATATTATATTTTTTTTATTTTTCAGTATCTTGAATATGATTAATAAAAGAGCTGTTATTTTTATAGATCCAAATTAGTCAAATAATTTCTTAGACAGCTAATGATATCTAGCAAAATTAATACTTCAACCTTAAGCTTTCATGTCTAGTCAAAAGAGTATCATAAGTTATTAACAAATTTAATTTTTAACAATTTTATATTTTTAGTTGTTAATTTTAATTCATTATTTTAAACTAGTTATATATTTATTTTATACTCAGTTTATCTCATTTATATCTAACAAATAATTAATATTAGACAAGTCAATTATGCATCATGAGTGTTTTCAACCTTATGCTCAACAACTTCGGAAACATGCTTTTTTTTTTTTTAAAGAAAAAATAAGTATAGCGATTTATGTCAAAGATTACACCGCCAGCTTCTTTTAAGCAATATTTATGGACTTATACCGCACCAAATCTCACGCTTGCCAAAAGATGGCAAAGTAATTTTCAGCCATTTATGAGTATCAAAAATGGGATGCATTTTAGCTGTTGTTTATAACTATAAAAAGGGGACATATTTTAGCAAAGTCGCTGGGGTGCATGCTACACAAGCTATGAAGGAGCTAATTGAATTCGCAGGCATGGCATGGCAAGATCAATCAAGTGTTGATAGTCTGTGGATGGAGCCTGATCTGAGGAAATAGCCAAAAAGTCACATGCTATAACTTATCTATCAACTTTACATGGTAGTGATTAAATCTGAAATAGTCAAACCAGTCTAGTACGTAAACAATTTGATGGTAAGTTACATGCAAACCTATTGCACCAATTTATATACTTAATGCTAGATCACTGAATGCTCGCTTGGATACTTTCATCCTTTTGCCCAAGGTATTAAGTTCAGTTACGATTGGAGTCGACCTTTAGGGAGCTAGGGTGGATATAGGATAGAACGTGAGGATTGGCTTTCCCTTCCCGAAATCTCAAAAAGAAAATTATAAATCAAAAAGTGAATTTTTTGTTTTTTTTTTTTTTTTCTTTTTGAGTGTAGGAAGAACTAAAGCAAGAGATACAAAGTTAGTAAGAAAACAGAGAAATTACCCTAGGTTGAACATAGAGATGAGGAACTATAGAAAAACTTTCAGAGATTGAAAGGAAATCTCATGATGAACAAATTTTACAGGAATTCCTAGCAATGGTTTTGAATTACACTGAGAAGGATTAGCCAGAGTAGAGGGTCTCACCCACCATCTCTGTTGGTTCTCCTCCACTTTTGGTGAATTAGAAGAATCTGAGAATGGAACAAGTGAAGAATTCACTTCTTCACTTGTTCCATTCGCTCCATGCTCCCCACCAGATAGCAGCCAGTAATTGATCACCAGCTCTCTTTTCTAAAAGAATTCTATTGTTATTCCTCCACCCAGTGCAAAGATATTCGTGAATGTTTGAAGGCCAGTTTCACATAAAGAACACAACCTGAGCCAACATTTCATTCTTTTTTTGCCATCACCTCAGCAGTATGCATGTTGTTCCTCAATGCTAACCAAAGAAATATCTTCACTTTTTCCGGAATTGCTGGCCTCCAGATAATGTTTTGATATGGGCATTTTAAACCTCCATTATTGATAAAGTTATAGTAGCTAGGAAGCCATAGTGAATTAGCCATTAGATGCAAGCTTCCAAATAGGTACCTCAATGATGCAAGATGGGCAAACAAGAGAGAGTAAATTTCGCCCCGGAGAGAGGGAGAGCGTCTCTCCCAGGGTCCAATGTCTTTGCCTGCACTTGTACATCGTCCGCTACTGCTCTTCCTCCCCACTCTCTGCTCCCATTGCTCTCTTACAGCAGCTTGACATCATCGCAGACACATAGCACATCGAGAAGTAAATAATTTGTTATCTTTCAATCGTGTTAAAGTAATTCTTTATGCACCACATATGGTGCAGCAAAAATATACCATCCCATCTTATTGGGCTACATAGCCATCACTTTTTAATGTATATTTAATGCCTGCAGTTTTACTTTTTCATTTGATATTTTGAATGATAAAAATGTCCCTTTTTTAATGAAAAAATTATGATATATTGTGGCTATATTATGATATCCTGCGATCAAATCATAATTTTCTATACAATAGAAAGTAATAATTTTCTTTCAAAAGTCATAAAGAAGAAAGGACATTTTCGTCATTAAAAATTTATGAAATTTTTAAATGATAAAAATATCTGTCTCTTTTTTATGACATCCTTTAGCTAAATTATGATTTATTATTGTGCAGAAAGTCATAATTTGACTACAGAATATTATAATATAGTCACAGAAAATCATAATTTTTTCAAAAAAAGAGGAATATTTTCGTCATTCAAAATTTCAAATAAAAAAATGAAACTACAGACATTAAATTCACATTGAAAAATGATGGCTACGTGGCCAAATAAGATGGGACGGTATATTTTTGCTACACCACATGTTGTGCACAAAGACTTTCTCATCATATAAAGTTATGATGCCCAGCTATTGGGCCAGCCTCTTGGCCTAGCCCACCATCAAACAGAAGGCCCGAAAATCTGTTTCACTCCCAAAAAGGGCATACCCTTGCTAAATTACAATGGAGGAGGAGGAGCCATCCTCCAAATTGAATTTACTAGAGTTTAGGAAACCCTTGCCTCATCGGAAACCATCACAGTCACCATCTCTAAGAAACTAAGTTCAGCATCAAGCCACTAATGATTAGAATAGTATATCTATTATCTGTGACTTTGTGCAATATATTTCTATTATCAAACCCATACCACTAGATTGCATGGCCATAGTTTAATGCTGAGTGGCCATAGTTTAATGCTGAGTCTATTATTAGTTTATAAAAAATATTTTTTTTAAAAAAATATGTGAACTATTAAAGATTTATTCTTTCTACATCAATATTATATTATTTATTTGCTCAGTATGCTTAGACCCCACTTCATTGTGTTATGTTGCTTATTGGGCTAGCGTAGCTCATTATTTATTTTTTGCTATTTTTTAAATGCTCTAAATCATAAATTGCTTGGGACTTGGGGGAGCGTGCTAGATTACTTGGAGCAATTAGTAGATTTGACAGTCTTGGTCATTTATATCAATTAGTTTTCTTATTAATTTAGCTTAGATATAAAGATTTTATCTATAGATTGAATATTACTGTTGATGCGATGAAGGATTTGATTGGATATTTATTAAATTAATTTTTTAAGGATTAAAAAATATTTTTACTTTAGAATTATAATGATTTTATCATTAGCATTGCACGCTTGTAGAAACCTCTTGCAAGTATGTGGCATCTATTACATGCTCGATTCAAGATATGATAGATTAAATGGTATTACAGCTCAAATTTAAAATCACTAGGAATTATAATAGGAATAAGAGTGTTAGTGTCTAGTTTTTAGGATATGTTGGTGTAGAATTCCACCGACGTCGAAAAAGCTGGAGTCGAGGGGATCGCGTTTGCTGTCGGGACCTACAAGGGAAGTCTAAACCAAAGTTGGGGGTGCTCCGGCAAGACCCTCCGACGCTCAAGTCAGTACTCTGCCTCAACAAAAATGGAGCACTCAAATAGAATTTTAGCAGAGTTTCGAAATAGAGTTTAGAGCTTAGAAAAGAACGTATCTGGAGGTCCCTTTTTATAGACGGAGAGCGTAACTGATTGACAGCGACGTCTGTAACTGCCTGGTAATGGGCCGTTCGGGGCCACACGGAGTTCGTTACGGAGAGTAGTGGCGTCAGGGTGCCGTTCAGGGCCACGTGGAGTTTGTTATGGAGAGTGGAGTGATGTCCGTTGTCGCAACTTGTCAGAGAGTGGTGGGGCCACGTGAAATCTGTTACAGAGAGTGGAGTGGGGTAGTAGCCATTGTCGTGACTTTCCAGAGAGTTCGGGCCTGATGGCTGAAGCTCGGCTGGGACGTCTGATGGAGAGGAATGGCTCTCTGTCTCTGCAATCTAAAAGAAGCTCGGATCTTTTTGAGGTTGCTGACGAGTCCACTATTGTCGGGTGCCTTGGGCGCTGATGCTGCAGGCAGAAGTCACCTGCTGTAGAAGCTCAGACGGGAACTTTCTGTTGGAGAAGTTCGGTAAGAGTCCGATTGCTAGAGGAGTCCATCTAGAATTTATCTGATGTAGAAGCTCGTCTAAGGACTGTCCGTCGGAGAGATCCGATTTCATGAGGAATCCGGCAGAAGGTCGACCGACAGTGGAGTTTGGATGGCGCTGTGGAGATTTGTCCGCTGGAGGAGTCTCGAGGACACTGGGGAAGGTCAAACATTGGAGGAGTCCGAGATTCCATTCTATTGTAGAAGTTCGGACGGAGTCCGACTCTTGTAGGAGTCTGAAAGGAGGCTGCTTATTGTAGAAGCTCGGACGAAGACCGATTGCCATAGAGACTCGGATGGAGATTTCTTATTGTAGAAGCTTGGAGTAGAGACCCGACTGGTGGAGCCCGTCCGTTGTAGGAATTCGTCTGGAATCCATCCGCTGTAGAAGTTCGGCTGGGATCCGGCTCTCGTAGGAGCTCGGATGAAATTTGGAAGGCAATCGACCGTCGTAGAAATTTGGATGGAGTCTGGTTACTACAGAAGTCCTACTGTTGGAGAAGCTCGGACATTGACGAAGCCCAGAAGAAGTTCGGAGTAAAGTTGTTCGTGATCAAAAGAAGTCTGAAAGAGATTCGGAGAATAGTCGATCACCGTAAAAAATTGACTGATAGTGAAGCTCAGAAAGTATTTGGAGCAGTCCGGTAGATGAATAGAGGAGCTCATTATCGGAGAAGTTCGGATGGTATTATGGAAGCTCGGACGGTCGGGGAAGTTCAGAAAGACGCCGCACAAGGTCGGAAGCCGGAAGAGCCCTAGAAGGGTCGGCCTTTTACGAACTTCGGCTGGGATATTTTATACCCAACACCAGTCCCCCTACTTCTGAGTTCGGGTTCCGAATGAAGAAAGTACAGAAAAATTTTCACAGCCGAAGTTGCCTCCCTCGATTTTTGTACTCGATTGTTTTCAGATATTTTGGTATTTGACGCGTTGGTGCTGGAGCCTTTTCAAATCGAGGTGATCCGAAAAAAAATTTTTGGACACCATCCTTGGGGGCGGCGAAGAGGGCAAGGGTAGAAGAGACCAGCTCGGCCGTGCCTATCCAGGCGGCCATTGCCGTCGACTCTCCCTCCGACGTCGAGCTCGCAGTCCCTCGGACCTCTTCAAGGAGCCCCCCGGTCGAGGTTCCCGCTCCAGAGGCCCGGCCCGAGGAGGCACCGGGGGCCAAACGGAGAAGAAGAAAGAAGACATTGGCCCGCAAGAGCTGCAGCAGCAGGGCTGCCATGGAGGGGGCCGATGGCTCTGAAGAAGATTCGAGGGAAAATTCCTTCAACAATAGGGATCTAATAAAGAGATTGATCGATGGGTGCATCCTGCTCGAGGTCGTCCACAGGATCTTTCACGCCGATCCTGAGCAGCGGGTCTGGGACTCTCTAGGGTCCTTTCTCGAGGTATGTCAATTTACTCCTTCTTCTTGCCTCTTTACTTTGCTTATTCCTCAGCTTTTATATTGACTCCCTAACCGCTCTTGCAGATTGGACACCAGCTCATCGCCAACATCGAGACGATGAACAATGCTAGAAAGGAGGCCGCCCAGACGGAGGAAAGTCGTCTGGTCGAGGCCGCCCGCCTCAAGGAGAAGATTGCCGAAGTCACGAGTCTCCAAGAGGCGCTGCAGAAGGAGGGGCAGACCTCGGCAGACTTGAAGACCACCTTGGAGGAGGAGAGAAAGAAAGCAGAGGCCGAGGTCTTCGAGTTGAAGGCGCAGATCCTGACCCTGGTCTCAAAGGCAATGGTCCGGACAGTGGAGGAGTTCAAAACCTCCTCCGAGATGAGGGATCTGAAGGTCGAGTTCGGCCAGGCCGCCTTCATTAAGGGCTTCGAACTTTGCCAAGAGAAGGTGGTCGGAAAGTTTTTCGAGCTGGACCTCGGCTTCGTAGATGAGGCGTCCGATGATGAAGCCGGGCCTTCTGAAGCTGCTGCCGGTCTTCCTCCAGCCGAGACTTTCTCGACTATCGTGGCTGCCGCGGCCGACCTTTCGGAGGCGTCGAGCTCCTCCACTTCTGCCCCAGAGGTCTGAAACCTCTAATTTTGTATTCTTCTCTTTTTTTTTTTGCAATTTTTCCTCGTTCTCTTGTACTTAAGAACTATTTAATCAATAAAATCGGATTCTCCTTTACAGAGAGCTCCTTTGTCTTACTCTGTATTATTTTTCTTCTCTTTTATTTTCTTGCACTAATTTGTGTTGTGGCGCTCTTATCTTCCAATGACAGTGCCCTGCCGAAGCTCTTCCCCTACCATAGGGGATTCCTCTGAAGTCGATGATCCGGGACCTCAAAAGAAAAGTTCGTCACTTGATGAAGAAATCAAAGAAGCTGGATGACGAACTTCACCGACTGAGAAAGAGCCATTCAGAAGTCACTGCGGAGGCTACTCGCTTTCGGGACCTCCACAAAAAGGGTTTCATGGACTACACCCGAAGGAAGGCTAACTTCGTGACGGAGCTTGAGGAACTTCGAAAACGTGCCAGCGATCGATATTGGACTCAGGCTTCCAAGATCAGCTCCCTTGAAGTCAAGCTGGTGGCTGCACGAGAGAAGATCGGTCAGTTAGAAGGGAGCTCATCCTGGCTCGCAACTCAGGCCGACCACGATCGAGACTGGTCAAAGAAATTCTCCGACCTTCAGAAGCAGCTGCAGGATGCCGAGGCGAACTACAATGCCTACTGAGTCGGCTGGTGCGGGCAAATAGACGACTACCGAAGGAAGCTCAAGACGGCGACCGACGAGATTGCCTACCTTTAGAGGCAGTTGTCTGAGAGAGTCCAGGCCGTCTCTGCACAAGGCTCTGACGAGCTCCGTTCAGGGGGACCATGGAAGAACTGTCCGTGGCCCTTGGGCAGGAGAAGGCCGAACTGCAGTGGCTGAAGATTCAGCTGGCCTACGAGCAGCAGGCAGTCAAGGATGTCGAGGTGGAGTCTGAGGTTCTGAGGAAGAGGCTTCGAGAGTCGGAGGGCGAAAATCGACGGTTCCATCAAATATAACAGAAGATGCTTTTAAGAAAGAAGGAACTGGAAGAAGAAGTCAAAAACTTAAAGCAATCCCTGACAACGACTGGAACCGAGAGTTCGAAGTCGGAAGAAGCCGAGCTTCCTTAGAGTTTCTTTTACCCTTTATTTTTCTATGTATTTTTTTCTTTTCTTGTTGTTTTTCTTTTTTGGCCTTCAAAGGCTTTGTAATGCACACTTTACTAATGAAATGAAAAAGAATTTTTTCTTTACCTTGTCTATTCTTGCTTTGAGTTGTTGTTTACCGAGCTTCTTTCATCTTTTGTCTTGTTCGATGTTGACGTTGTTTGAAAGTTTCTGATCATCGTCATGTTGATTTGTTCTTTTTATTCATGACCAAAGGTCTTTTTGAAGCCACTCGAATTTGACGCTTCCTCCCGGTGCTCGAGCTTGGGGGTCCGAACTTCTCGTTACCTTGAGAAAGTCTATTTTCTCCTGCCAGTGTTGGGTTCCCTCTTAGAGACTGAGGATTTTTTACAAGAGTCTCTTTCCTCGTTGAGATGAGGTTCCTTGTGTCTTTGATGTAGTTTGTTTTTTTCTTATCACTGGCATAGCTCGTCGCTTCCCCTTTTTCTCTTCTCTCTTTTTTTTTTGTGTTTGAGTGAGGGTTTTTCCTCTGCTCTTAACAAAGTTGTAGGGGTGTGGAGGAGCCGTTGAGGAGACTTTCTCTCTCATCCGATCTTGAACGATCAGATCTTTGTTTGTGTCAGGACGAGGTTCTCCTCCTATTCCTGATACAGTCAATTTCAGCTCATGTTAGGACGAGATTTTTCTCTTATTCCTAACAGGACTGTGGGGGCACGTAAGGGCTGTTGCAAGGGCCTCTCCCCCCATCCGATCTCTAAATAACTGGATCTTCGACCTTGCTCATGTTAGGACGAGATTCTTCTCCTATTCCTAACATGGCTGTGGGGGCACGTAAGGGCCGTTGCAAGGGCCTCTCCCCCCATCCAGTCTTTAAATAATCGGACCTTCGATTTTACTCATGTTAGGATGAGGTTCTCCTCCTGCTCCTAACATGGCTGTGGGGTGTATAAGGGCAGTTGCAAGAGCCTCTTCTCCCATCCGATCTCTAAATAATCGGGCCTTCGATTTTGCTCATGTTAGGATGAGGTTCTCCTCCTGTTCCTAACATGGCTGTGGGGGCATGTAAGGGCCGTTGCAAGGGCCTCTCCTCCCATTCGGTTTTTAAATAATCGGACCTTCGACTTTGCTCATGTTAGGATGAGGTTCTCCTCCTGTTCCTAACATGGCTGTGGAGGCGCATAAGGGCCGTTGCAAGGGCCTCTCCCCCCATCCGGTCTCTAAATAACCGAGCCTTCGACTTTGCTTATGTTAGGATGAGGTTCTCCTCCTGTTCCTAACATGGCTGTGGGGGCGCATAAGGGCCGTTGCAAGGGCCTCTCCCCCCATCCGATCTCTAAATAACTGGGCCTTCGTTTGTGTCGGAACGAGGTCCTCCTCTTGTTCTTGACATGCTTAGTTTCGATTGTCTGAAGGAGCTACTCCCTGTCATTACAAGCTCATGCCAAAAGAAAAGATATGCGAATATGAAAGAAACTTTTATTTAAGCCAAAGTTATTGGTAATACATTCATAGATTTTTCAAATTCCATAGTCGCGGAAGGTCTGCTCCCCGTCGGGATCCTCCAGAGATGGTGTTGATGATCTCGATTGGAGGTCGATCTTCAGGTTGTTCCTCCCTCCTCGGCGGCTCCGGTTGTGGTAGGGCCCTCGGTCGATCTTTCCTACCTTCAGGCCAGCGTCAAATGAATCTGTCGAGCCGACCTCATCTAATGAGCTCCTCGATCTCGTCTCAGAGCTGAATACACTCCTCCATGTCATGGCCGTGATCACGATGATAGAGGCAAAACTTGTTAGGGTTGCACTTTCTGAAGTGTGTGTGCATCCTTTCCGACCTTGACAGCTGCTCTTTGACCTCCATCAGCACTTGAGCTTTTGGAACACTGAGGGGGGCGTAGCTGTGGAATCTTTCCGGGGGAGAGCTCCGCCGAACCCTGCAGTCCGGGCTCCTCTGCCTACGAGCTCGGGGGGGAGTTCGGACACGCTTGTATTTGGGGGGAGTTCGAGAATGTGATCGAGCTTCACTCGGCCCTTTTTCAACTGCGAGCTTGCTGGAGTCACCCGCCTGCTGCTCCTTCGCGGTCTCCTCATCCTTCAGCTTGAAGGCTTCCTCTGCTCGGGCATATCCTTCGGCCCGAGCCAGCAGATCAGCGAAGTCCCTAGAATACTTTTTTTTCAAAAAAAATAGAAGATCGTTCTTTTGAAGACCGCTCTTCAGGACGGCCATTGCAACTAACTGGTCCAAGTTTCGGACCTCCAATGTGACGGCGTTAAAATGGTTAACATAAGTTCAGATGGATTCTCCCTCCTTCTATTTGATGTTAATGAGGGACTTCGAACCTCTCCGGAGACGTCGGCTGCTGACGAAATGAGCAACAAACTGGTGGCTCATCTGATCAAAGGAGAAGATAGTACCCGGCTTCAGTATCGAGTACTAATTTCTTGCTGCTCCCTTCAAGGTAGACGAAAAAGCTTGGCACAGGATGGCATCTGGCGCACCATAGAGCAGCATCATTATCCGAAAGGCCTCCAGGTGGTCAATCAGATCTGAGGTCCCGTCGTAGCTCTCAAATTCGGGAAGCTTGAAGTTTGGCGGGATTGGTTCATGCATAATCATTTGAGAGAAAGGAGGGTCAGTACAGATGTCCTCACCGTAAGCAGTGGGAGCATGGCAGAGTTCTTCGATCCGCGGGTTCATCTCCTGGAATCTTTGATCCAGGAGGTTCTCTACTGTGAGTCTCGAGGGTCTTCTGGTAGAATGGAGGTAGGGACCCTTCGAGGGTGGAATCGTGATCGACCGGAGGGCCTCCGCCTTCTGCTTCCCTTTTTAGGGAAGACAGGGCGACTGGCCCAAGTGGCCTGCTTGATCACCGGATTCTGGAACTCCGACGATGCTCTTTCTAGCCGCACAGATGCCTGCGGCTGCTGCGGCTACTGCTGCATGGCCTGCACTGCTTCGGTGAGGCCCCTGACCTACTGAACCAGCAAGTCGAACTGCTCCATGCCGACTGTCATTGTCGGAGGAGGAGGAGCCTAGAAAATTGGAGACGAGGCTGGAGCTTGCGGGTCTCACTGAGATCTGGCCACAGAGACCGTGGATCGCCTGGTGGATACCTTTCGGGGAGGTATTAGGTGGAGATCTGACAGGAGAAGAAGGAGAAAATATCGAATAAGATGATCGAAGACAATCTCACTGAGTACTCCTTTAAGAACAAGGGTACTGCGAAGACACAGGGATCCTTCCTCTAGCGTCAATTCTGTTAGTGCAGAATTTCACTGACGTCGGAGAAGCTGGAGTCGAGAGGATCACGTCCGTCGTCGGAACTTGCAAGGAAAGTCGAAACCGGAGTTGGGAGTACTCCGACAAGACCCTCCGATGCTCAAGTCAGTACTCTGCCTCAACAGAAATGGAGCAATCAAATAAAATTTTAGTAGAGTTTCGAGATAGAGTTTAGAGCTTAGAGAAGAATGTATCTGGGGGTTCTTTTTTATAGACGGAGAGCGTAACTGATTGACAGTGACGTCTGTAACTACCTAGTAGTGGGCCGTTCGGGGCCACGCGGAGTTGGTTACCGAGAGTAGTGGCGTCAGGGGGCCGTTCAAGGCACGTGGAGTTTGTTATGGAGAGTGGAGTGGTGTCTGTTGTCGCGACTTGTCAGAGAGTGGTGGGGCCACGTGAAATCTGTTACAGAGAGTGAAGTGGGGTAGTGGTCATTGTCGTGACTTGCCAAAGAATTTGGACCTAACAGCTGAAGCTCGGTTGGGACGTCTGATGGAGCGAAATGGTTCTCTGTCTCTGCAATCTAAGAGAAGCTTGGATGTTTCTGAGGTTGCTGACGAGTCCACTATTATCAGGTGCCTTGGACGCTGATGCTATAGGCGAAAGTCATCTGCTGTAGAAGCTCAGACGGAGACTCTCTGTTGAAAAAGTCCGGTAAGAGTCTGATTGCTAGAGGAGTCCGTTTGAAATTTGCCTAATGTAGAAGCTCTCTAAGGACTGTCCGTCGGAGAGGTCTGATTTCATGAGGAATCCGACAGAGGGTCGACCGACAGTGGAGTTCGGATGGTGCTGTGGAGGTTTGTCCGCTGGAGGAGTCTCGAAGACACTGAGAAAGGTCAAATATTGGAGGAGTTCGGGATTTCATTTTGTTGTAGAAGTTCGGACGGAGTCCGACTCTTGTAGGAGTCTGAAAGGAGGCTGCTTATTGTAGAAGCTCGAACGAAGACCGATTGCCATGGAGGCTCGGATGGAGATTTCTTATTGTAGAAGCTCGGAGTAGAGACCCGACTAGTGGAGCCCGTCCGTTGTAGGAATTCATCTCGAATCCATCTGCTGTAGAAGTTCGGCTGGGATCCGACTCTCGTAGGAGCTCGGATAAAATTCAGAAGGCGGTCGACCGTCGTAGAAATTTGGATGGAGTCTGGTTACTACAGAAGTCCTACTGTTGGAGAAGCTCGGACATTGACGAAGCTCGGAAGAAGTTCGGAGTAAAGTTATTCATGGTCGGAAGAAGTCTGGAAGAGATTCGGAGAATAGTCGATCACTGTAGAAAATCGGCTGATAGTGAAGCTCAGAAAGTATTTGGAGCAGCCCGGTAGATAAATGGAGGAGCTCATTATCGGAGAAGTCCGGATGGTATTATAGAAGCTCGGACGGTCGGAGAAGTTCAGAAAGACGCTACACAAGATCGGAAGCTGGAAGAGCCCTAGAAGGGTTGGCCTTTTACGAACTTCGGCTGGGATTATTTTATACCCAACAGGATCCTTAGGGTTCATTGGAAGGTTGAGAGTTAGGTAAAATTTAGGTAATGAGTTAGCCATCTTTACCTATTTTCTTGTTGATAGCATTGTGTTATTTTGCGTAAATGTTATTTGTGATATCAGTTTTATTTTTATTAAATCAGAATGCCACCTTGTCATGCCTGTAAATGATGTTTGAATGAAATGGTTGGGGGCTTTTAGGATGGAACCTCTACTAATCAAGAGGCAGAGGCATCGTAGGGTTAGGAACACCAAAATGTGCTCTCTAGCATTCACCAAGAAGTGAGGAGTTGGTTGGTCAACCAATTCCTGATCAACCAGTCGTTATACAAGGGAATGCAGTTGGGAATTAGGCTCGGGTGCTTGAATTGATTGAGGAGGTTATGGGATTGGTATATCAACAAAGGCAACAACCTCAATAGATCTCACAACTAATGCAGTATGATGTTGGTCCAACTGAGCGTAGAAGGGGAATAGCCAAATTTCAAAAGATAGCTCCTCTGACTTTTAAAGGAACTACCAATCTCCATGAGGCTAAGGCTTGGATAAATTAGATGCCTTCAAGGCACTGGAGTGTATTGATGAGGATAAAGTCAGATTTGCCATCTATATGCTTCAGGATAGATCCCATCATTTGTGGAAGCTTATGGAGCACATATTGGATAATAATCATGAGCTAGTTACTTGGCAAAGGTTCTATACCGCTTTGTATTCTAAGTATTTTTTTTCTAGTCAAATGAGAAATTAAGCTAGAGAGAGAATTCATTGATCTGTCTAAGACTAGTATGATTGTGGATGAGCACGAGGCAGAGTTTGAGAGACTATCCCGATTCGCTCCCACCCTAGTCATGGATGCTAAGTCTAAGATAAGGAGGTTTGAAAAGAGGTTGAAGACACATATACACCAAGGTTAGCTATAGGACACTCAACAAACTATGATGATTTGGTAAATAAGGCCAAGAACATAGAGATTATTTGGAGGAAAACCCAAGATGCTACAGGAGGCAAGCAAAGGAAGAGGAGCAAAGAATCTAATGCTAATGAGTATGTAAAATCTCATGATAAGTCTTGGCATTCAAGGAAGAAAGAATCGCATGGACAAATAATCAATAGGATAAACCTAAATGTGAAACATGTGGCAGTGTTCATAAAACTAAAAACTATAGATTGGCATTAGGAGTTCATTTCAAATGTGACCAACAGGACCATAAGATAGCTAAGTACCTTTAGAATCTTCAGGAGTCCCAATTAGTTTACATACCTCAAGCTATTAGGACCTAGCTAGTGCAAGCTGCTACTCTTCAGAACCCTATTATTACTCAAACTCAATTAGCTCAAGCATTTTCCCTAGGGTAGCAAAAGAGGAGAGACTACCTGCTTAGGTTTGTATGCACTGACTTTCTGCAGGATGCTCAAGCATTCAATACTATGGTATTAAGTATACTACCGATTACATTTGTTCACACTTGTGTTATTCGATTTTGATGCTATGTACTATTTTGTATCTTCTACATTTGAATAAAAGCATAACCTAACTGACATGCTATTAAAGTCTAACTTGTATGTTAGCACCTCTATCATGGATGGTTGACCTCTACTCGAATCTGCAAGTCTAGTTCTGTTCAAGTAGGAAGTAGAGAATTGACTTTGGATTTGATACTCATAGATATTCATGATTTTGATATAATTTTGAATATGGACTAACTGGCATCATATTTTTTCATTATTGATTGTCATGAGAAGTGGATAAATTTTTGAATTCCTAGAGATATAAGAGGTTGTGCAATTGATATGAGAGATTCTTAGAACCATCACTTTCTCTTAGTCGAGTTTGCCCATAATAATAGTTACGAGTATTCAGATGGCCTCTTGTGAGGCTACTTGGGAACTGAAGGTTCAGATAAAGGAGAAATATTTGGATCCTTTTGCAAATTAAGATATGTCAAATTTTGAGGATAAAATTTTTAAGAGAGAATGTGCCGCCTAGCTATTGGGATGGCCTCTTGGCCCAGCCCACAATCAAATGAAAGCTTGGAAGGCCTGTTTCACTCCGAAACAAAGTAGAGGATGGAGGAGGAGTCCTCTAAGTTGAATTCATCGGAGGCTAGGGTTTCCTAGCCTCCATTATTATTTAAAGGCTCAAGCCCCTAGTTCTGCCTCACCAGAAACTACCACAGCCACTGCCACCTTTCCTTCTTCCCTTTCCTTTTGTGGCTACTGATGATTTGGACCTATTTTGCTTGCTAGCAATCGTGGCTGAGCGCTCATCAGAATCAAGTTAAGATCACTTGATTTTCTCTCATACTTATTCATTCTTAAACTCTCATTGCCAGTCATGATCCTCATTGAAACAATCCAAGAAAATAAAAGGCCACAAATCCCTTGTTTCTGGATCTAAAAGAATTCCCTTGATCTTCTTTTTTCCGCTTTCTCTGCTGCTAGCTAACTTTTATTGCTAGAGGTGGAGACCCATTCTCCTTTGCTACTCACAGCCATGGTTGTAGCCCCATCATCAAGAATCATGTGAAATAGCCACAAAGGGGCCGAAATCCCTGCTTCTATTGCTATTTCTTCTCTTTTTTCACCATTGGCCACCTTGCACCACCATCGATGGTCTCTTCTCACTAATCCTCTGGCTGTCGACCTCGACCTGGTCGTGATCTTCTTTTGCCTTCTTTCTTTTTTTTTTGTTTCTTCTTCTTCCTCCTCTTTTCTTCTTCTTCCTTCTTCTTTTGCTCATTTCTTTCTCTCTCCTCTTAGACCTTCTCTCTTTCTCTCTCTTGATCATGGGTGACCTCAATAGGACCCCTTCTCGATAACATGTGTTGGCCTTTGTTAAAGGGTTCTAAATTCTTGTCCCTAGATAGCGCACCAACCTCCATACTAGTCTGATCTAACTTGATTAGATGGCACTAGCTTAATCAGACTAATTAGGTTCTTAGGCCCTCCCGTCTGACTAGCCCTATTCTTCTTCATCCATGTCAAGCATGGATATCCCTAACAATATCTTAATCTACTCTATTTGGGTTCTTCAAGATTTCTTAGTTTGCTAAAGCTTTAAAGTCATTGATATGAAATTAATTATTTGTTGATGACATTAAATAGGTGAAGTCAACTTGTCTAACTAAAGTCAGATTTTAAAGCATGACGAGGTAAGTAACCTAACGCTTCAAATTATGTTTTCTAATTATCTTTAAAAAATTATAATTAGTATATTTAACTTGATTTATGATTTCTATTTTCTATTTGATAAAAATAAGTCAAAAAAGTATGATTTTATTATTGTAAATAATTTATTTTGAATATATGATCTACTTTAAGAAATAAATTTGAAAAATTTAACTAGAGGGTTTGTGAAATTGATTTTATATATATTCTCAGCATGACTATAACGTGACATCACTAATGGAGATTATACGTTGGACTTGTCGACTGGTAATCCAAAAAACTAATTTCAATACTAAGCCATCGATGATTAGAGCAGCAGTATCTATTATCTGATATTTTATGTAATATATTTCTATTATTAGATCAATGCTATTGGGTTACATGGTCGTAGCTTGATAATGAATCTATTATCGTATTATGAAAAATAAATTTCTAAAAGAAATATGTGAATTATTCAAGATTTATTTTTTTTCATCAATTTTATATTATTTGTTTGCTCAACATGCTTAGACCCCACTTAATTCATTATGTTATGTTACTCATTGGGCTAGAGCAGCTTATTATTCTTTTTTTTTCTATTTTTCAAATCCTGAATCATAAATCACTCAGGACTTGAAAGAGCACGTTAGATTACTTAGAGCAATTAGTAGATCTCGTGGTCTTGGTTATCTTTATCAATTGGTCTTCTTATTAATTTAGTCTAAATTTGATTTTATCTAGATCAAATATTATTATTATTGAGAGAATGATTTGATTGGATTTTTATTAAATTAATTTTTTGATGATTGAAAATTAATTATTACTTTGGAATTATTTGATCTGTAGTCTTGCCTACTTGTAAAAACCTCCAATCAGTATACAGCATTTGTTATATGCTCGATTTAGGGCTTGACACAAGTGGCATATACAGTCCTTTAGGAGCTAGGAACACTTACTTTTGCTTTTCTTTCTCATGGTTCAATAAATAAATAATCATTTTTCAAAAAAAAAAAAAGAATACTAAGGAGACGTTTGGTGTATTACATAGGTAATGTTGCTATGGTAATATGATTATAGAGGGAATGTGACTATCTGATAAAATTACAGGAAGTCCTATATTACAGTGTTTGGTGTGTGCTGTAATGTTATTGTAAACTTACAAAAAATCCTATATTGTAGTGTTTGATATACAATTTAGATTACATAGAATATAAATTAATTTTTTCAAAGTACCTCCATGTGATAACCCGGCCCGATGGGCCAAAAGCCCACTAAGCCCACCTAGGAAAAAAAAAGAGAGGGGAAAGAAGACTCCCGATCGGAGTCTTCTCCTTCCCCGATCTCGATCAGAATCAGAGTCCTAGGGCCATTAAAAGATCCTAGGATGAGCCCTATAAGAACCCCCCTCCTTTCCTCTAAGAGAGGACACAACAGTCACCGACGATCGTCGGAGTTCTTCTCCGATTTTTCCTTGGAAGCCGCAGCACCCTCTTCTTGTGTTCGTCAAAAATCGAAGGTCGAAGAGGCCACCGGAGTTCAGGTAAGGGTTCAATCTTTCTTTCTCTCCCTCTTTTCTTTCTTTCCATAATTTTAGACTCCTCACCGACCATCGGAATCGTTGAAAACCTCATGAAACATGAAACCCCTGTTTAGCCGAAATATTTTTCTTCTCTTTTCCGACCACTGACGTCGCTGGTTGCGGCGTCTCATCCCCGAGACCGGATCCTCATCTCTCTCTCTTCTCTTGAGCGCTTAGCCACCGACGACCGACCAATGGTCGAAAATCATGAAGAAAGGGGACGGATCCTCTATTTTTCGAGAAAAAAAATAGAAAGAAAGCTTACCGACCGAACTCCGTCGCCGGCCGGCTTCGCATGGTCGGCCGCCGTTGCTAGACCTCCGGCCAAGCCACCATCTCGCCGAAGCCTGGGCCACCAAAGGGGACCACATGGTCCCCTGTTTCAACCCAAGACAACCGTAGGACGAAGAAAAGAAAACGAAGAAGAAGGAAAAAGAAAAAGAAGAAGGAAGAAAAAAAAAGAAAAAGAAAAGAAGAAGGAAAAGAAAAAAAAAAGAAAAGAAAAAGAAGAAAAAAAAATAAAAAAAAAATAAAAAAATTATTATATAAAATAATAGGACTCTCTCTCCTCTCTCTACATTCTCTCTTCATTTTCTCTCTCTAGATTCTCTCTCAATTTTCTCTCTCTAGACCTTTTTATCTCTTTTTATGGATTTTGTCTCTCTAGGATCATTCTCTCTCTCTGATTGTATCACAGACCCTAGGATAAACTTGAGATGAAAATATGATAATCTGAGACTGCTCCGAAATTCGTGCAGTAGATCGGATCTTGATCCGATCCTTATTCAAAATTGATAACATCAATCATGGTTAATCCATATTAAGTCATCCTGATATGACTTCTGATGATCTTAATCATGATTACCACTTTTGAAGGATACAAAGATTCTCTCTCCATTTTTTCTCTCTCTATTTTTTCTCTCATGATTGATTTTCTCTCTCTAAGAAGGTCTATGAATCCTATACCGAGTCATGCCTTCATCTTTTAGGGGTTCATATTGACTCTAACAAGATGATCCGAAGTTGCTTTGATATCCGTGCTGTATATCAACCTCATTTGATCATATCAAGTATCTTTCAAATTCATTATTAATGAACTCTATTGATTGATCTTGATCTAATCTGTGCTTCACAATTTTTTGATCAAGTCACTTGAATCTGACCCTCAGATCAGAGATCCTGAATTGCCCTGGTATCTGGATGGTCCGACACATCCGGTCAACAGTCCTCTTTCCTTATGATTTAATCTTGTTATATTTATGGAATAGAATTTGATAATGATTTGATATTTTAAATAGGATTAGCTGATTCTTCTAACGAAGTCTGAAGATTTAAGATGAACGAGGTAAGTGGATCTTACACTCCTTATTTATTTTTAAATCTTCATGATTTTCATGCATATGATCTCTTATTGATGAAATTATAATTTTCATAAAATAAGAATCGACATATGTGATATGAAAAAATATATTTTATTATGAGCATTAATTTCATGAATATGTCTTTTGAAAATAGCATGATTATGAAGCATGAATTTTATTATTTTTTCGTCTATGTATATGTATGCTTTAAGAAAAAGATATAATGATTTCAAAGGCTCTCAGATGGCTATGAATGAATCTCTTCGGGAAGGTCGACATCCGGAGCTAGCATCCACACGAAACATGGCCCTGCCAGCGGGTATAAAGTTGGCACATGAATTAAGAACTCTATCGATTAAGAAATATGACCCTGTCACGGGTATAATAGTGATCTTAGTACGAATATCTATGAGCAATGTTTTGAAACATAACATGAATGCATGATGAAAATGATTTACGATTCATGATTATGAAATATACATGATTTATACATGCATGATGAATTTATAACTTATTTTGTTATATGCTCTATGAAATGCTTTATTTTGTATTACCTGTTATTTTCTAAATATTGTATTATCATGAAAAATTTATGCTTGATCCGATAAAGAAGCACAAGTTCTACTTACTGGGCTAATGTAGCTCATATTCTTTTTATTTTTTTTTTGTTTGAACAGAGGAATAAGATTAGGATCGGCAAAAGGAATCCAGGCTTGAAGATCTGCATAGCAAGCTTGAAAATTTGATAGCAGAAGTTTAGTTATTTTATAATCACGAATTTATAGTTATTTATAACTATTGAGATTCGGGTTGGTACTTGCTTTTGGATTTAGATGCTCTGAATCAATATTGGTTCGATTATTTGATGAATAATGGAATTGAATCTTTTTATTTGACGGATTTTAGATGATTATGATGGATTGACTTCATGTTATCGTGGGCTCCATCCCTCGGTAGCATGGTCGTATTATGTCTCGGATTAGGAGCTAGGAACACATACTTTTGCTTTTCTTTCTCATGGTTCAATAAATGAATAATCATTTTTTTTAAAAAAAAAAAGAACACTAAGGAGACGTTTGGTGCATTACATAGGTAATGTTGCTATAGTAATATGATTATAGAGAGAATGTGACTATCTGATAAAATTATAGGAAGTCCTATATTGTAGTGTTTGGTGTGTGCTATAATGTTGTTGTAAACTTACAAAAAATCTTATATTGTAGTGTTTGGTATACAATTTAGATTACATAGAATATAAATTAATTTTTTCAAAGTACCCCCATCCTTGCTTATGGATTATTGTCTACTTTTTAGAGGGACAACTTAATTTCAGGATCAACCATTTTCTATGACATCACCCATTATATTTTCTTTTCTATTTTCACCAATTGAGACTATCCATAATTTATTTTGATTTATTTTGATGGAGGTATTTTGATCTTGAAGTTATCTTGTTGCAAGATTGCAAGATTATATGTAATCATATAGCCACCTCTCCTTAGACAATCAGATTACCTCTTTTTGAGGTAATGTTGCAGCATTACCATGAAAGTAATGAAATAAATAGTGTAATCTGATTACTTATTGCAAAATTATATGTAATCCTGATAGAATTACATGCTACCAAATACCTTCTAACAGCTATAACTTGCAAAGGGTCACAAACACTTTGGGACTTTGGGTTTAATATGAGGATGTATATGGCCTAGTGGATTTAAATAAAAAATAATCAAATAGAGTTTGTCCAAAATAAACAAGCAATCGAATATGTTGAGTCTCTATGCAAAGAAACGATATGTTCATCAGCTTTTGTAATTAGTTGGAGAGCTATTGTTATAAAATTTGAAATAGTATCACATGTGCAAACATTCTAATCATTATATTAGCAAAATAAATCAACTGAAACAATAGTTTTTGAAATATATCTTGAGTTGTTGATTATACTATTATGGACAGGTTAACTGAAACATTAAGCTGTATCCAAACCCCATTGGCTTGTCAAACTTTGTCGTATCGCGGACTTGTTGCCAACTAGATAAATCATCTACCTTGCAAAGAGATTTCTTAATGTATAAGTAGAAGATATTTAATGTCTTTGCTTGATTAATTATTTCTCTTGGAAGAAAAGAAGGGCATCAAGAACAAAACCATAAAATAATACATGTATTGTTCTAATATTTTTATGCAAATAGCCTTTTGCCAGCCTTTATTTTTGTAAGCTTACGTGCTTTTCACGTGCGCCAGCCAACGGGAGGGTGGGATGTAATTTTACCGAGAAGTGCGCCTCCATACGAACAGCGAGAGAGGAACGCAACGAAACGTTCGCACGAGCACGGTAATCTCGCAAACACTAGGATGATATAATACGGGGTTGGGTCTTATTTTGTGCCTGGTGGTGAAGCCTATGTTGAAGGTGTGCATCCCTGCCCTTCTCTTTTTTTGAAAGGAAATCTCCTGCATGCCTTTCTTACTGTAGTTTTCCTTTTCCCCTAAAAATTTTACTGTAGCCTCCTTTTTTTTCTATTTTTTTACGGTGTTCGGACAGCTATCATACTTTGTTCAACACAAAACTGTTTATTGCCCTTGAAAGAAGGAATTGATATATAGCATTAAGAAGCTTGAGACTTTGTAGTATTTGGAAGTTCTCCATCTTCCTTGGAAACTTCGATTTCTGTATACTGGAGGTCAGTTGATCTGGGTCAACTTTGCCCGAGTTCTGATAAAAGACATCGGGGGATAGTTTTCTTTCTTCATATGGGGCTGTTTGTGCTTGATCTTCCGTTTACTTCTCTTCTACATGAATGATACTCGGAGCAAGGTCTTGCTTCTTTTAGCTTATATATGGACATCTTTATATTTTGCCCTCTACTTAATTTAATCTTCAATGCTAGCTTCAGGTCAGGCACCGGATTTATGCTGTCATACTTTCTGCTCCATTTTGAATTTATGAGTCAATTAAGAAAGGGTTATCTCTTGATTAATTTGAGTTCCAAAATTCATATTGTTTTCTGTTATTGATCCTACTCAAAAAAAAGGGCTCTTTTCCCCTAGTTCCCATCACTCTTCAGGATATCTTCATTTGCTCAAGTTATTTGGTTTCGATAAAAGAGTGATCATCATGCATAATCTTTTGCATCTTTCAAAATTTTAATGTGTTTATTTCAGGATCTCATATCTTTATAGCAAGGTGAGGATTAGATGAAATATATATGGAAATACCTGGAGATAGATGGTCCTTCGAACTTGTAAGCCCATTACCATGAAATCAAATCTTGATATGGTTTACAATTTTCATTCTTAGAAGATCTGATGTGCTTGTAAACCCTTTTTTCTTTGTCTGTAACACTTTTTTTCTGGAAATAATCTCAATTTGAAAGTTCCGGTGAATCTGTAGGGTATGGATGAATCTTGCCTCATTAACCAATGGGACATGAGCATGATCACTGAATTCACCTCCCAGGTGGCACCTGACCTTCGAGGAGGCTTCCAACAACTCTCCTCAGAGAGCTGCAACTCTTACCCTTCCCTCCATCTGCGAGGAAGCGCCAGTGAGGTGCGCCATGCTGAAAGACCAAAAAAGATTCAAAAGATCAATTGTTGGAATTCTTGCACCACCAAGCAGAACTTAGCTTTGGACCCTGATGACTCATCTCCAACCTCTCTTTTGTTTTGCAATCAAAATCCACCAAATTGGGAAGTGATTGGAGGACCTGTAAAGAGAAAAGATAAGATGGGGCTTGTGGTCTCTCATGGTTCAGAACAGAATTTGGAAACAGTCACTCATCAAGGATCCAAGGCTGCAAGCCTGGGACCATCTCATGCACAAGACCACATAATTGCAGAAAGACACAGGCGGGAGAAGCTCAGCCAGAGGTTTATAGAACTTTCTGCAGTCGTCCCTGGCCTTAAGAAGGTAGTTTAGTTAACATTCTCAGCCCATTCCTTTTTATTGGTTCCTTTCTTTGCATTTGCATTAAGTATTTATGGTGATGAACATATTTTGGCATTTTAATAAGAGTTCTTGATGATTTGCCGAGACTTGCTTTGATGGTATTAGCATGAATAAGAAGACCATGAAAATTAAAATGAAGGCTTCAAGCAAAAATAAAAATTATAATGACGGTTTGACCGTTCTCTCTTTGAAGTTCAATGAAGAGATTATGAGGTAGAGAAACATGATATTTTGATCTTTCTTGGATCAACTTTTGTTAATTAATAATATGTTTCTTTCTGCTGCCACATACCCATAGGAATTCTAAGTTCATTTTCCTCAAAAGAAAAAATAAAAGAGAGAAAATTCTAAGTCTCTTCAACTTGCTCTTGACCTCTTAATCTTTTTTTTTTTTTTCCAAATGTAAGGGGAGGCCAAAAGCCACCCAGATTCACTTCTTAATCTCATTTAAAGCAGACAAATTCTTGAGAAATAATAATAAAAAAAAAAAGGAGAGACTTACTAAAATGAATATTTCACTGAAGGCTCCCAACTGTCTGTTGAGTTCCACGTTTCCCATGTCTCACAGTCACAAATCACATGCAATTGCAACCATGTTATTTCACATGATCTTGTTTCTTTGAGAGAGGAGTTTTTGAAAAATTTTAGGTTAGAGAACATATATAATTTTATATAAAGAATTGTCAATGGCATATAATGCATGTTCCAAATAAAAATTGATGGTTTAGTGTCCTCTCTTTTGAGAAGGTTCCCATAATTTAACCTATTTGTATGATACATATTCTTTCTCAAACTAGGCTTCAATATCCCTTGGAACGCAAAATGAATATATTCTTGTTTACCCATTTCTCAGAAGGACAAGGCTTCTGTTCTTGGCGACGCAGTCAAGTATGTTAAAGAACTCCAAGAGAGGGTGAAGACCCTTGAATACCAGACTGCAAAGAGAACCATCGAGTCCGTGACCCTTGTCAAGAAGTCTAAGCTCTCTGTTGATGATGGTGGCTCATCCTCCAATGACGACAATAATTCTGATGGACTGGAAAATTCCATCCCAGAGATAGAAGCGAGGCTTTCTGACAAGACAATCCTTGTGAGGATTCACTGCGAGAACCACAAAGGAGTAATGGTGAAGGTGTTGTCTGAGATAGAGAAGCTCCACGTTACTGTTACTGATGCTAGTATCATGTCCTTTGCAGGCTCCTCTATCAATATAACTGTGATGGCACAGGCAAGTTCCTATTTTTACACTGATCAACTCTAATGAATTGGTTGACACTGTTTCAGCAGTACTACTTTTGATTCATCCATTCATTATTTGTTTTTACTTTTTTATGGTCTCAGATAAATATCACGTTTTAGAAAAACCAAGGGTAGACTCTCAGCTGCTAAAATCAAAAGATAGATTTCTTTTGGATGAAATTATATGGAACTTCCCTTCCTGAAAGGAATATATCCTTCAGAATTAGGATACGACTATATATGTATGTGATAACATTGAAGAATAATTTCATAGTACTTGCTTATTTTCTTGGTCTGCAGATTGAGAAGGAATTCTCAATGACACTGAAGGATGTTGTGAGGAAGCTGAAGACAACTTTGAGCTAGTTCATGTTAAGAAACTAATGGAAGCGTTTTGTACATATGTTCATGATGTTGTTCGTATTGTCACCGAACATTGCAGGAAACTACCATTGATTTGCATGGAGGCGTGGGAGACCAGTTCCATACCTCACATGCAAACGAGCACTCCACCATGCAAGTTACTCCCACTGAAAAGAAAACTAAGACTGGATTGTGATCAAGTTTGTCTACATAGAACTTCAAGAGCTCCTTACTTATCTGTTGAGAAAAACAGGGCCACTCCTTTGTGTAAACTTCACCATTTTCACTTCTATTCTGCATGGTTTGTATATTAATATCCCTTATCCTCTCATGCTCTTCACCCAAGAACACACTGACTCGACCAAAGATGATCCTACCGTTGATCAGAGTCTTTTAATTTCCATTACTAGGAAAGGATCCGATCTTATCTTGTAGCAACGACTAGTTTAATAACACTCTGGCTGTCAAGACTGATGGTGATGTATGCATGGAACAGCACGGCTGAGAATTCTTTAGCATCCGATCAGAGCTAGGTGAGGTTGGCCGAGCAGTTTATGGAATGGACAATGATGGTACGTTTGGATTTTTTTAACTAGTATATTAGTAACGTTATCTCTTTCGGTCCCTACACGAGATTACGATCTCTTGCCCGGATACTATTCTATCTCTTAATAGCAACGCAAGACTAAAAAAGAAATCCCAATAAAAGTATCTGTACCTGTGGGTAATGTTTAGGTCAATCGGCCAGCATGTGGTTGGCTTGATAGATGTGATCTTGTCTGCATATGGGAGAGAGGTGGCAGGTTAGGAAAAAGGGACATGGAAGAGGGTGGGGAGTTGGTGGCCACGTCGGGGTCCTAAAGGGGAGTGATGGGGCATAAATTATTTCTGGTGGGGAACACGCTGTTTTCACAGTTTGGTCCGAGTTTTAACGACGGTATGAATCTAATATTATGAATTGACTGGAGAACCAACCTCTTCTAAACCCTCTTCAGCCAGCATGCATGGGGATACCTTGGTTCTCACAGCCACCCGGTCATTTAGGAGAGAGAGAGAGATGTGAGAAAATTTTATGATTTGCCACTTGAGAAAGGTTCAAGCTTTGTTGCAAGAGCTTCAAGCTTTGTTGGACCTTGTGGATGTTGGGCTGGCGACCGCATGTGCACTCACTTGGCTCAGCCTGCCATGTTGTATGCAAGTGGTTTATTTCTTTCTTGGCCACAACCCTTGCAATGAAAGCCTTGGTTCCATGGACCAGCTCGACCTACCTGAGATAAATCAGGCTTTGTATAAATGAGTTTCCACTAGCCTTTTTGCTTTTCCACTTGAGACTTGTTTGGGTATTTCCCAAAGAATGTCAAATGGAAATCGGTTTGTTGCCCTACTCAACTTGTTTTCTGCTAAAGATCTGTCCTAATCTTAGCCTAAATCCCATCTATGGGCTTGTTAGTCTGTAAAGGGCAAAAAAACATAGGATTTGGGCTGAAAGAGTATTGAGTTGATATGAGCCCTATCTAAATAGACTATCTAATCCATCAATTCAACAACAGAAAATCCAACTCAATCCTACTGTATGTTTCAAATATACCCTTAACTTTTTTCTTAGTTTTGCCTCCTTTTTTTCTAGATAGCTAAAGAGTCCATCTTGTTAGATCTCCATATGATTATGCTTGTGATAGGAGCATTTGAGCTGAGCTAGCTTCATGTATTTTCCAAATGGTTTCTTCATATACCTATGCAAGAGAGTGAAATTTATTCTTAATTAGGACACTATTATATTACTTAATTCGGCAAGTTTTGGTATACTTTGATTTTTATCATATGAAAAAATTAGTGATTTTAACATGATTTCTCGAATAGTTTCCGACAATATAACAACTAAATCTTCCTCAAAAAATACGTCCAATCATCAAACTATTCCCCGAAATCAATGCTATCTTCTCGTTCTTATATATGGCAAGCTATCATCAATAAGAAGTCAACTTTTTTTCTGCTTTTTTCTAAATTATTTTCCCTGTTCTCTAATTAATCTTTTTACTCTGTCCCATCATTTTCTGGATTTATCCTCTTAGCTGCTTTTGTAGAGGTTTGTTTCCTATGGGCTTTCCGTATTTTGTTGTCCTTCGTTCTCTTAATGAAGCCTGGTTGTTCTTGTCTACTTCTATTTTAAACCTAGATGGCAGTATTTTCCAATATGTAGCGTAATGTGTGTTTCACATAAGAATTATGATAATGCTTGACTTAGGTCATCGGTAAGGGAAGGAGGATTTGAGACATGAAATATGTACATGTACATGTGGTTGAGTACTGATGGAATCCAGTGCGTCGGTGCTGCACCCTTACATGCAGGTGGTTGAGTAGATCTATCAGATAGGAGTGGATTGTAAGATTGTGTGGTTCTATTTCTATAGTTTGCAAAGAAACCAAATACAAGTTCACCGTAAGAGGAAAGAGAAGCTTAAAAAATAGCATTAACACGTACCAGATTAGACGTATGCTACTTGTGCAATTGCGATACATATATATTATTTAATTTGCAAGGCATCATCTAAACGTGCAGTGCCTGAAACAAAATTTTGCTGTAGCTGGTTTATTTCACTCATCCGTATGGTAGGAAACTTTGCAAATAAATTGGTGGTATTTATTTTTCATGTATTTGGCCTAGATAATTTTGTGAGGACTATGCAGGCATTCGTTAAGTTACATTAATTGTGTACAGAGAACCTGTTGGATGCTAGACTAAATAATCTAAATAATATTTTTTGACTAGCTTGTCTCAATCTTCTTTTTTTGTTGCAAATGATATTGCTGTTGTCGATGATTGGTCTGACTTAGACTAATTCACTAATCAATGTGCTGGAGAGTTGGATGAGGTGGCCAAAGAACTCAAATAGCTGGTCAAAGATCTCGAGAAAGTTGACAATGATTAGATCTTGACTCCAAATATTTAGATCAACCCTAAAATACAAAAAGCAGAAAAAGTTTACTTATCGAAGATTTTTATGGTAGAAGATCCTCCGATACCTAAATCAGATTATCTCAGGATAATAGTGAAGGTTCTGAGTGGAAGGCAAAGAGAGAGATAAAGAGAGCATTAGCAAGTCTATGAGAGAGAAAGAGAAAGAGAGAGCTCAAAGAGTACAAAGGAGTCTGCAGCTACTAAAGTCTCAGCTTTACTATACTCTGTACTCATTATGGACTTGACTTGTGACTTCCAACTTTAGACTTGAGACTTAACTGGAGGACCTCCTACAAGTAGTTTATGTAGATGAGGGTCAAATCCTGTTGCAATCGAAATCTTAGAGTGTGCAAGGGTAGTCATTGCAGATAACCACACGTTCATATGCCCAAAAGATATCGTGAGATGTGTATCTCACGATTATAGAAGTCGTTTCGCCAGTGTGGGTGAACTATAAATAAGTGGTCGGAGATTCGAGCATCTCCGCATCCTTTTCATAGTGGTCATATGATGAGAACTTGTAATACCCCAGCCCATCAACCAGCCCCATGCCTAAAATTTTGTTGCATAAATTTTAAAGCAAGGCTTTGAAAAAAAATAAATAAATAATGACCAGCAAGTGCACACGTACTGGGTGGGAAGAATTTGACTCCCAATGGGACCCTTCCATGTGTTCTCCGATGGAGATGGAAGCCAGGGAGGACTCGAATTCCTCCCCCAGCCCTCTTTAAAAAGAGGCCAAACCTCCCTTCAAACCCCATCAACTTCGATCTCTTACCATTGATGGAGAAGTCAACTTTTCCTTCTTCTTCTCCAGTGAAAGTTTTATTGAGTTTGCTGGAATCATAGACCAAGAATCATCGAAAAATCAGATATGAGGTTGGCCCTCATTGATTAACCCTCCTCCCTTTTCTTTTATGGCCTTGGAGCATAGGTTTCAACCGACAAATCATTGGATTTAGATGTGCCCTAGTTTTATAGTCCATTTTTCCTCGATTTTCGATACATTCTGTCATCATTGAGCACTGAATCAATGACCGTCAATTGCACCACTATGGGTCACATCACCAATGATAGCTACCGTCGGCTTTGAGCCCCTCTGTTCAGGGAATAGAAGGGGATGGAAGATCCTCTGTTCTGCCCAAACGGAGGAAGAAGAAGAAGGAAGAAAGAGAAAAAGAAAAAAGAAAAGAAACAAAAAGAAGAAAAAAATGAAAGGAAAAAGAAAAGAAAAAGAAAGAAAGAAAAAAAAAGACTTTCTCTCTCTCTCCTCGAACGTCTCTCTTTCCTCTCTTTTTCTCTCTCCACATTCTCTCTTACAATTTTCTCTCTCTAGACTGTTTGGCTTTTTTATGGATTTTTCTCCAAAATTGTGTCTCTTTTTGAAAATTTATCTCTCGAAAATTGATCTAGTGAAGAACTTATTTCGATGTGTTTTAATGATTTTGGTGAAGGGGTTATGATCCATGGTCACTGATCAGCATATTGGCACCCATCTTGACCAAACCAGATACTATTAGATTTTATTATCTATGGTTTTATTGAATTATTTATATAGTAATTTAATCATGATTTGATTTAAATTATCTTGATCAAATCGATCAAGATATCGGGCAATGTTGCCTAATCAACCCTATCCTATCTTGTTGATTACTCTTTCCTGTGACTTTCTCTCTCCACTTGATTTATAAACTCAATGAAAGATTTCTGGCCATATCACTTTGAATCTGATGTGATCCAGTAGATAGACTCTGAACCACATATGTCCTAATTGGATCTTGATCAGATGAAATTAGATAATCAGATCAATTAGATCGTTGGATACAGCTATCCATCGATCATGTCTTTCTTAATTATTCGTATCCTTTCTAATTATTGGATTTGATCCTGTATAGGATTGTAGATGTCCGGTAATGAGACTGTAATATGATTTATGAATTGAAGATTTTTAAAAAAAAATCTAGAATTATGTGGATTTGTTGGAATGCGTATGAGATAAGTAATGTTTTATCTTTACTAAATTTATTTGATAATTTAAAAAGTAATAAATTAATAAATTTTGAATTATATTAAGTTATGAATTGAGTATGATAAAGGATATCGAAACTATTCTATTTTCTTTTTGAAATAATTATAATGATGTATGATTATAATGAATGATATGATTAATTACTTCGATTATTATTTATTTGTATTATTGTCAAAACAAAATATGAAACTGGATGATGATATGAATTGTCAACCTAACTATGTTAAGGATCGCACCAACGAGGGTTAATACATTATCAAATTAATTTATCCTAAGGATCTATGTCGTCAACAAGACTAACAACATGTCATCAGTAAGACCAGCGACAAACCACCAACAAGACCAATAGTTCCAAAGGACTTTGCTCATCCTAAGATGATATATGGTGTTATGATCCGGCTACAAGACACTACAAGAAATCTGATTTTTTATGATAAAATTTTTTTATCGCTAAAGATGAAATTTTCATCGCTAAAACTATTAGTGAAAAAAATTTTCATTGCTAAAAATTTGTAGAGAAAGCCTCGTAATAAAAGGTCTTAGCGATAAAAAAATTTTATTTCATCACCAAAAGTAGTCAACTGCACGATGAAAAAATTCATAGCATTAGCGACGAAATATTTTCATCATAAAAGCTTAAACTTTTATCGCTAAAATTACAACGAAAAATATTTTCATCATTAAAAATGAATATTAATCATTTAAAATTTCTATTATTATTATTTTTAATTTTAACGATGAAAAATAAATTTTTTTTACAAAGTTTAGCGATGAAAAAAAATTTCATCACTAACTTAGCGACGAAAAAAAAATTCGTTGCTAATTTAGCAATGAAATATAAAATTTCGTTGCTAAATTTATGATGAAAGAAAAAATTTTGTAGTAATTTTTGTAATGAAAAAAAATTATTGTAATTTTTGGGATCAAAAAAAAAATTTATCACTAAAAAAATAAATAAAATAAAATTTATGATGAAAAAAATTATTTTTTAGTGATAAAAATTTTTTTTGTCACAATTTTATCGATGAAATAATATATTTCATCGCAATATATAGTGAAAATTTGAATATTTTAGAGTGATAAAATTTTTTAATTATTTTTTATGATAAAATTAATAATTCATCGCTAGATTAAGTTATGGATGAAATAAAATATTTTTTACTATTTTTATCATGAAAGCATCTATTTAAATATAAATTTTCATCAGATCAAGCATATTTTACATAAAAACATATGAACACAATAAAAATATTCAAATTTTAAATAAATTTCATGACTATCATTGTCAGATATAAAAGTATGAGTTCATACACTATTTAAAATTAAAAAAGAACTACAAACTATGTATCATCACAGTCGTTGGCCTCATTCCCTCCTCCAGGCATTGATCTCTGGTCCGATGTGTGTCGTGATGGCTATGCAGAGGTGGCATCATGCGGCTGTAGAGATGCTAACTCAGAAGCATCGATACTGAGCTGTCCCGCCATTGCAGCTACTATCATCTCGAGCGTCTGACTTCGATTCATCTAATAAGTAATTTGATCCTGCATTATGCTCATCGATGTCTTGACTACCTCTAGCACCGAGGCATCATCAGACCGATCGGAGATGAACTGTGAGATTTTTTTGAGCACATGCTATGACCAAACCCTAGCTGCTGTCTGAGGATGACATTCAGGATCGCATCATCTGTCATCAAACAAACGGACTGTGATCCAATATCGCTGTCAGATCCAACCTCCTTCGTCGCTTGCTCTCTCAATTGTAACATTTTTTTCTTCACAATAGATCCAATAATAGCATAAATTTATTTCAAAGGCTTTAAAAGTATTCAAAATATAGTACCATACTTACATGACGCTGCCTCGCCTCCTCGATCACAAACTCGCCACTCTTGTTCTGATATAATTTATCATAGGCATCAACCCTGGATAGTCCCTATTCAAACAAAAACAAAAAAGAAAAAAATATCAAAGTAATTTAAATATTCAATAAGAACTTACAAAGTGTAATGGTAAATGTAATTACGTACCATCCTCTTCATCCTTGTGCAAAGAGGTATTTTCTTGCATGTGAATAGAATCAATCTTACTCCTATTCACCTTCTTCACCTCCGATCGTCGCTAAAAGAATACATACAATTATAACCAATAAAGATATAACAATATCAAAATAACTTGAAACACTAAACAAACCTTAAATGTCTTACTCCCAAAATGTTCGCATAACCACCACCAATCATCACTAGACCCAACCCAATTTCTATAAGGCTGGGTCACAGAGTCAATCCCCTTCACCTGCAGTTGATTGCAGTACCTATGAAGCCTACATCGTCGATCTCTGTATCTGTTTGCAGCTATTTTGAGAATACATGCCATCACTTATTCGTTGGTGCAATCCTCAAAATTAATATTATCCTGCACATATGAACATTCATCATAATAAGAAGCAAAGACATAGAATTATTCATATAATAAAGAATTATCCATATAACAAAAAATTATCTATGTAAATCCTCGAAGTGTAACAAAGAGACTAGAGAAAAGATAATATGGACCATGTAATGACATGCAAGATATTCAAAGTTAATTCTTACCTTGATGTGAGAGACTAGGACATCACAATATCGAGGGGCGACATGTTTGAAACTTTCAACGGCCCACGAAAAATGATTCCATATATACAGACTGATCTCATTGGTGACTATACTAGCTTCTGTGCCAACCGGATGATCTCGAAATATCTGTATTTTCGATTTTTCATTATGCATATGCACGTATTTCTCCAAAATGATGCCCCTACTGGGACCACGCACTGCGCATCGCTGCTGTGTTCCTGCATATAAAAATTCATGAAATGAACATATATCATCTACCAATGGATGTATATAACAAAAAAATATACATAGTTTATAAATTAATAAAGATGTACTTGCTGGGAGATGATGCTGTGGTGCTATGACCTTCGACTGGACGGACTGTGACCGAGCCCTAGTCTACTTCATAGACTCAGACAGCTGAGTCTCATCTAAATCCTCTAACTCATCGTGCAAAATGCTAAAGTGAGGATGTGTATCATCAAGTGGAGCCTGCTGTCTATCCCACGAATGTCCACATCTAGGACCAGCCATGATGCTGTAATGATTAAAATAATTGAAATCAACACATAATCAAAAAAACTCAAATACTATATGATGTAACAAAAAAATAAATTAAATTATTTATTCATATTAATTATTATTCTTAGAATATGACCTCGTGTCCATATAGTCGTGCTCAGTAGGACTCGTGGAAGGCATCGATCCTAAAGTGCTATCATCATCGTCGTTGATGAAGTCATCATCCACATGTGATTATGACCCTAAATTATTATTAGATCGTGCCCGTGCCCGTGCCCTTACCGACATTCCAACAATAGGAACATCTTCATGTTCGTAGTCGTCTCGTTGCAATTATCCTTTGTCGATCGTGTCATCTGGCACTAATATGTTATATGGTGCTTGCATTTGATATGCTTCATTTTAAATAGTTACACGGACTTCATTCTCTAAACCTTCATCATTTGGGCATGTGAAAAATACGAGATTAAACAAATGTCTATGCTGAATCCTTATTACAACTTACCAAGGTTCTTTTATTTTGGTATCATCAACATACCACACTAGTCTCACTTACTTTGCAAAAATATAAGGATCACTTTTGTACCACACGTGACTAATGTGGATACTGACGAGCTGAGGGTCTATAATAATTGGCCTGTGTCGTTCTAAATCATACCATCGACATTTGAATAACATGACCTGTCGAAGATCACTATACCTCAGCTCTATAACCTCATGCAGAATATTTAAAAAATCTATTATTTTACCCTTGTGCTCACCCTCCATGCTTATTCTATAATTCTGTATGGTTCGATCGCGATCGTGATTTTTTATTAAGAACTGCACACCATTGACTATGCATGCTGAATATACCGATACATATCAGTCAAATTTTCGTGCAAGTACAGCTAAGTCATCACTGATACAGTTAGGATTGTCTATACGTAGCTGAGCTATCTATAATTAAAAGAATAATAAGCAGGTTAAATTTGACAAAATAAATACTATATAAACGAACCTTTAAATCATGGTGAACATTAACATAGCTTACCCGTTCGTCAAACTATGATACGAATTGATTCCTATGTCGTGTCACTGCTTATATAGGATTGATTTTTTTGAGCTCACTTTCATACTCACTGAAGTGATACAGTAATAATATATATATTTAAATTTAAAGCCTATGAGTACGTACATTCATGCAATATCAATATTGCAAAAATTAAATGTGTATACTCACATCATGTACACTTCAACCTCCTCGTAATTGTTTAGCACATACCAATGCATGTCGTCTGTTTCCTGTGGTGTCAACATTCGAAAATCTTTCTTACCATATGGTCAGGCAATATTGGAGAACACAGATAATCCATCAGTGAGAATGTCATCAACATCGACATTCCATTGTGGCCTCATAAATTTGGTCTCCACTCTTCGAAGGTATATAGAACAGAATGTCAGACATTTATTCATTACATGTGCTTCCGCTATTGAACCTTCGGGCCATGCTTTGTTAGCGATGGCACTCTTGTATTCTCACATCTCCCTATCTAATAAATTATCAATTGATATACATACATAATAAATTTTACAATAATAAATAATAAATTTTATAATATCATGCAATTATCTTTCAATTGGATCACCCATCTTGTATGTACTAGCTCACCCAGTCTAGCTTCATGTAAAAGATGAACTGAAAGATGCACCATGATATCAAAAAAGATGGGAGGAAATATCATCTCGAGCTTACAGAGAGTAATGATAATCTTCTTCTCTAATATGTCAATTTGACTTCGCCTCAACGTCTTCGCATATAAATCCCGAAAATAAGTTTTCAGATCAAATAATACATCGCACATATTATCCGGCGACAATCCATGCAAACCAACTAAAAGCACATGTTGTAGAAGCATATAATAATTGTGACTTTTCATCCCGACAATCAATCTTTCCATCTTTCAGCTCGATGCATCGTTTCAAGTTTGAGGTGTATCCATCAAAAAACTTCACCAATCTCAAATATATGAGAAATTAATTTCTCTCTCTTCAGTTCAGTACATAACATGCCAACGGCTTCACTAGCCTATCCCCCTATCAAATCAGATGTAATTCCTTTCTAATCCACATATCCTCCAAGTCAAGATGAGCCTTCACGGTATCCTTCATTCTTCTTTCGATATTGAGGATGGTATAAAATACATTATCAAATATGTTCTTTTCAATATGCATGACATCAAGATTGTGTTGAAGAAGAAGTATTTTTCAATATGGAAGATCGAACAACTTACTTCTTTTTCTCTAATTTCTGATACTTGTTCGCATGCCTACTTGGCTGGCTGGACCCTTACCAAATATGATATTCTATGGGTCGGATAGCTGATTTAAAATATTGTCCGTAGACCAGAACCTTGGCTAGGCATGTTATTCATGCTTGCCATTAAACTTAAGACTTCTCCTCCATCTATGATCATCCGATAAGAAACATCGATGGTCGGTGAAATAAATCTTTCCATGAATATGGTATGATGTAAAATCATCGTTACAAGTTGGGTATGCTTTATACCCTTTTGTACACCACCTAGAAATATCGTCATATACAAAAAAATCATTAACTGTCCAAAGCAGTACCGTATGCATGCAAAAGATGCCTCATGTAATATGATCATACATTTCACACCCTTCTTCCCACAAGTATTGTAAATCTTCGATCAACGGCTCTAAAAATATGTCTATGTCTTTTCCAGGGGTACGAAGATCGGGGATCAACAAAGTCAGCAGATTAAAAGGTAATTTTATGCACTTTGAAGGTGGTAAATTATAAAGAAACACCATAACAGACCACATACTATATGTAGTGCTAAGATTACTATATAAATTAAATCCATCTGTTGCCAACCCTAGTCTGATATTTCGTGAATCAGCTACAAACCATGGATATTTACGATCGAAATATTTTTATGCATCTCCATCTGATGGATTCTCATGACATCGTTGTCAATGTTGTTTCCCTCTTTATGCCATCGCATGTTATGGGCAGTATGCCTTGACATGAACAATCAACACAATCGTGACGTAATCAAAAAGTATCACAAAATCTTGCATGGTACTTTTTTTCTTTTTATCCTTATCATGACTTTCTTTCCATCTGCTTGAATGACAAATCAGACATGCTTGTAGATCTTTTTTGTCCTTCCAAAACAGAACACAATCATTCGGATATGTATGTATTTTTTTTACAGCATAGGCCCAAGTCATCGACTCCCAATTTGAGTCCTTTCAATAATTTTTTGATTTTGTAATGACTTAACGGAAGTAACTCTCTCTCAGACAGTAGGTTCTTCAAAAATTTGAACAACTAATTAAATGAGTTGTTTAACCACTTATCAAGTATCTTCATATGTAATAATTTTATTACGACGAACAACAGAGAGTACTTCTTTCAACTAGGATAAACATTACTTTGTGCATCTCTTAATAAACGCTCGAATCAATCATTCACAAGCATGTTACTGTCCTCCTCAGCTTCTTATCTCGAGATGAAATGCTGATGTTCTGATCTCGCTTCCACATTTGCTTCAAATAACTTCGGATGGAGATCCTCTAGAATTTCTCTCTCGATCTTCTGCACTGAGTGTTTGCCTTTCACGACTGGGTGATCTACCTACTAACGATACATTTATGGGATTTTTGGGCAACATGCTCAAGCCAGTCGGTAAATCTTCACCATAACAAGTCCATCTCTTGTAAGTCATATCTATACCGTGTTCGTATAAATGATTTTGAATGTCCGATAGGGTACACCAAAATAAATTTCTACATCGACGATATGGACAACAAGCTTTTCCATCTTCTCTAGTGTGATTGGATGCCACATTCATGAAAGATATTACACCCGCAATATACTTGGGACAGAACTTATCACGCAATGACATCTAACTACGATCTATGTCTACATATTTTTGATGCAAACTATACAGTCAATCTTATGTAATAATAGTTGACTAATGTCTTATATCCCCTACCTATAAGGTGGTGATCCTATCCCATTCAGAAATGCAAGAATTTAATATTGCCATATATGTCTTCTACACCAAAAAAATTTTGACAGTATTTCAACGCAGTTCTCCAGATACACAAATACTAAAATTGTGCTATGTATCCAGAGAATATGATCGAAAATATCGACAAAACTCTCTAATATAAAAGCATATGGTATGCAATATAAAATTTACTCACATGCCCAAATGTCCACAAGAACAATTCGAGGATGGTGTGTATAATATCAATATTTTTTTTATTAAAAAAAAATATTGATTCATGCACACTATCCTCGAATGAAAATTTTAAGATTTATAAATTTGTTATGCTACGATTAATATATTATTCTTATAACTACTTTTATTTTTAAACTATTTTCATATCGTGAACTATGCTTCATATAAAGAGTAGAGCAAAAATAATCATGCCTAATGACTAAAATCAATTAAAAAAAGAGAACAAAAATTATAAAAATTAAAAAAATTAAAAAAAATAAAAATTACAGCCTGTTAATCTTCCAACTCTCCCGTAAATCCCACACACACATAGAGAGAGAGATGGGTATCGAGATGGAAGCGGACGTCGGTGGCTATGCAATGACGACAATGGCGACGGTGGTGCAGAAACGACGATGGCAGCTCGGTAGAGGCGGCGACATATAAGTGGACTGTGTGTGAGAGAGAGAGAGCCAGAGAGAGCTAGAGAGAACCGTACCTGAGAGATCCAGCCCGATGACTTCAAAGAGGGACGGTGGCAAAGGAGGAGGTGGAGCGATGGTGACGGTGGCACGGCGACGGCGATGGAGGCAACCTACAGGTGGACTGTGTGTGAGAGAGAGCCATACTTAAGAGATCGCGACTCGACGGACTTCAAAAAGAGACGGTGGCGGAGCGACGATGACTGTGGTGGCCCTAGGAGAAGCAACAACCATAAGAGAGAGGGGGAGAGAGAGAGAAAGTGAGAGAGGGAGAGGGAGAAATCGGAGAGGAAGACGACGGTGGTGGCAAAGGGAGGACGACGGTGGTGGCAGAGGGAGGATGACGATGATTGGGGAGGGCGACAACGACTGCCTTGATTCAACTAATGCGATGGTATGGAGAGAGGACGACGATCAGAGAGGGCTTCAATCAGTCAGTGGTGTGCTCGATCGGAGAGGGAGGATGATGATTGGTGGCGCACTCAATCGGGAAGGGAGGACGACGACCGATGGCACACTCGATGGTGTGAGAGAGCGAGAGAGAGACTAACGTCGATGCATGTTTTGGGACAAAATTTTATCCTAAAACACCTTTTTTTCGACAAAAAATACTTTAGCGATGAAATATTTTCATCGCCAAATATAAAAAAATTTTATTGCAAAAAAAATATTTTTTGCAATGAAAATTTTTTTATCATAAATAATTAATTTTTAGTGATAAAAATTTTATTTTATCATAAATAATTAATTTTTGATGATAAAAAATTTATTTCATCATAAAAAAATAAAAACTCTAGCGATGAAAAAAAATATATTGTTAAAAATTTACTTCTAGCAATGAAAATTAACATTTCATCGCAAAAGATTTAATTTTTTATGATGAAATTTTTTTTATCATAAATATTTGATTTTTGACAACAAAACTTTTTTATATATAAAAACATACTTATATATGATGAAAAAAATTTTCATCGCTAAAATTTTATCACAAAAAATTAGATTTCTTATACTTAAAAAAATATGGTTATAGCTCATGGTTGATAAAAAAAACTTGAGAATTTGATGAAATTTAGATTATGAACTAAGTTATCTTTATGTTGAATTGAAATTTTATGTTCAGATATTTATAATGTCATATACATCAAGATTTTAATATGTGAACTGACATATTTATATAACATTATTATCTGATTTATTTAGTTAAAAGTATATATTGCTTACTGAACTATTTAGCTTATAATAATTTTTTTATTTTTTACAGATTCAAAAAAATTAGCTTGATGCGGAATTGTCAATTGGGAGTGCGATTAGAGATAGAGTTAGCCTACTTATTTGATTTAGAGTTTATTAGAGTTGATGCAAGACCTTGTATAACATTGACTTTGTCAAATATTTATTTTCTTCTTGTAAACATTGAGTTTTGATTTTTTATTTGAATTAAAATTTAAACATTAATTATTTAATTTTATTTTGCTATCTATTTATAATATTATGATGAGATACCTTGCATACTTATGAGAAGATTTTTCTATGAGTATGCGGTAGTTTTGCCATAACCCCTGGCTTACGATCTTGAGATGGGGATGTGACATTTATATTATATCAAAGTATAAATGGATGAATTTAGACATATAGAATTAAACATAAAATGAGTACAAGTGGGTAGACACTAGAGATATTGATGTATAGATTTACGATGATTGTAGTGTAAGTTATCTTTATAATTTTTGGTTAAACATTATGATTATGTATAAAAGAATCATAAGAGAGTATGACATATAAAGAGTTTGAATTATGATTCACAATTTGGGAATCATATTATGATTATTTGGACTTTGATCTAAAGTAATGGTGAGAGGATTGATTATGAAATTTTATTATGTATTGTGATTACTAATTTGATCATTAATTATTTAAGTGAATTGCAAGCTCAGATTAATTTGATGTGGTAATAATACTATGATATTGCTCCTAGTTTTGAAGTTGATTATTTAGAGACAAGATAAATATTCATTCTTTAAAAGTTGTCTAAGGTTGGATTAAGAAAATCTTTTATGATATATAATTGGATTATTTTTCAAAGATGAACTTGGTATGTGGATCTTTTTATCAAGCTTGGATCTCTCATCTTTAATTAGGGATGTGAATAAATGTCTTACAACCAAATATCCTTAAGTGATCATATGATGCATCTTTCCCAGTATCCACACTCTTACTGATATATCATCTTTAAGAAGAATCGAAGGAGAAAGATTGATCAAATTCACTGCAGTTCTCGTTGTTTTATCTCAAAAGAATTTAGGCAATTTAGCATGAGAAAGCATACATCAAATTCTTTTATAAATAGTACAAATTATTTTCTCAGCAACTTCATGATATTGAGGTGTTTTAAGAATAGTTTTCTCTAGCCTAATATCATGATCTCTATAATTTTTCTCAAATGGACCCCATACCATGATTATTTGTTCAAATACACTTTTGTTGCCTTTCTATTTTTCATTCACTACTAGCATAAAAAATGTTTGAATACATTGAGTACGTGGTCTTTAGATTTTAAAGCAAAAGCACATACTTTTCTAAAATAATCATCAATAAAAATAACAAAACTTAAATCATCACCAAAAATTCTAATATCTATAGTGCAAACATCAATATGAATTAAATCCAAAACATATGGTCTTCTATATGGAAAGATTAATGAAAGGCAGCTATATGTTGTTTTCTAGTTAAATAATCAATGCATGTATTTAAAGATATACCTTTTATAGGAAAAAGTTTTTTTTTAACAAGACTGTCAAATCTCTTCTCACTTATGTGGTCTAGCTATTTATGTTATAATTCAGAGGAGGAACCTTCAACTATATTCACCTCTTTCTTATGTAATTTTGCTTACATCATGTAAAGTGTGCTTCATTTTTTTCTCTTGCTACTACTAAAAACTGTTGGTGAGCTTCCATTTTCCAACCTCTTATTACTACTTTTATCTCCATACAAAGAATGTACCTCTTAGAAAAAAAAATCGACCATACATTATCTTTTCAAAAACTTTCACATATTTTCATATTTAATTAGTATATAAAAGTTCAAGTTTTTCAAGAGTTTAAATAGGCCTTAAGAATGAAGTTATGAGAGGCAAAAATTAATGGATGATGATCCTGGAAAGATATATAAGATCAAGACACCTTCATAGATGTTTCTTAACATCCAAATACTTTTATAAAAAAAAAAAAACATTTTCTTCGTGCATGCTACTGTAGAATAGCCTGCTATGTGGAGTAAATCGATCATACCAATCTAAGAGCCAAAACAAACATCAAATGCAAAAAAATGTAGAGAATGAGAAGAAAAATAATTATGAAAGAAAAAAATTTTGAAAGAAAAAAATTTTGAAAGAGAAAAATAAATTTATTCCAAAAAAAATATCAAAATAATAAATTTGACTCTCCTCAAAATGCCTTACAAAAAGTCTCTATGCAAAAATATTCTGTCCTCTTTTTTACACCCCAAAGGATAATCCAAAGATCCCTTTAAATAGTGCATCACATGATAAAATATTTAACTTTTGCTTAAATTTAGAAATCAAAATCCACTGGAAAATGAACTCTAAAAATTTCTAAAAGAAAATAATTAAATAGAATTCTAAAGTCATTAAAAATAATGATCAACTAAAAATGGAATCCTAATTGAATTAGATAGCTATTTTATTTAAATTTTTCAATATATATATATTTACTATTTTCTTCTCCAAATTTTTGATGATTATTTTTCATATATGTGGGAGATGATTGAATGTCTAATGGAGATAACTTGGAAGTTTTTATTATATATAGTAGGAAAAAATAAAAATAATATAAAACTAATGATGTTGCTTACTCAAATCAATATTCACCTTTTTTTTTCCCTTCAAACAAATTAACATTTGGATTTAAAATATTTTGAATGAATAAAAAATTCCAAGTAATAGTTATTACTCTTGATGAAAGTTATAACATAATTCAAAAAAATGTATTTTCAGCTGATCAAAAAATTTGAACTCAAAAAATTATTTTGTTTAATTAAAGAATGCAAAAGTAATTATTTGACATTATTTTCCATTGCATAAGAGGCATTACATTAAAAAATATTTTTTGAACAAGTTTCATTATTTATTTTTAAATAATTTTATTATTTCTAAAAAAATTGAAAGCGAAAAAATTTTACTTCCATATTTTAAAAAATTTTACGAAGCTAACCTTCTTCCTTGGCCACCTATGCTAGCTTTTTGGACCTCTTCTACTATCCGATCTCGCACGCCTTCGGTCTTCGTCACAATTGTTCATTATCATTTTTAAAAATTTAAAAAAATAAAAATAAAATTTCTATATCTAAATTTTTTGAGAAGAAGATTGAAAATCATACCAAATGCAATCTAAATAATTATCATTATTTTTTATTACTTAAATGATATTATATTAAGATAATATCATAAAAAGGTTCATGTTCGTTAAAAGAGCAAAAGTCATTTAGTTGGTATTCTACTGTGACTGCCAATGTAAGTTTCTCTAGATGCAAGCCTCGTAATGCCTGGGTCAGATCCAACGGCTCTCGTGTGAACATACTGCACTCCATTGTCACGAGATTCGAACCTTGGACAGCCGTTGGATTTGTTCCTATGCACGTGTCGTGCATCCAAAGCAGGCACCCTTAAGCGGGTCCGAGTCCGGAACGAGCTTTCTCTATAAAAGCCCCGAGTCTCTCCGAGATGAAAGCAGAGAAGGTAAAAAAAAGTTCTACGCGTTAATTGAAGCTAAAATCCATGGCGACGCGATCTCGATTCCTTTCAGGATTCCTCGTTTTCTTCTTGATAGGAACGGCGAGCACTTGACCTGCTCTCAAACCCTAAATTCTCGTCCCCGAAGCGTACTCGGTGAGAAACCCTCCCCAAACCCCTTCTTTGATTTGATTTCTGTTTTTGGTTGAAATGTCCTTCAAAACGCCAACGAAATCGATTTTTTTGGGGAATTTTGATATTGATTGAAGGATTTGAAGGATGCGATCGTGCAGGGGCCGGGGTTCCATCCGTCGGAGGATTTGAAGGTCTCTGGATTCGATGTGAGGGACGCACTGGTGGGGCAGACGATGGTGTAGGGGTGAGTTTTGCCGGTTTTGCCCCTTTTCAGTTCGCCTGGCCGATGGAATTTTGGATTCAAGATGGGGACGATATGAGGCTGGCCTCGCCGGTGAGTAATTCTCCATAAGAAGCGTTTTCCAAGTTGTAATTTTGCAAAGAATTTGGAAATAATTGGTTCACTTTCTATTTGCAAATTTAAAATTTGGAATATCCTCCTATGAATGGAAACGCATGGGGGAAGTGGATCCATGGGAAAATATCCATTTAGGGTCCATGACTGAAATTCTAATATTTATATTAATATAAATATTATAATAATATTTATAATATATTGATATCATTTTAATGTTTATAGTAATATAACTTTTTTATTAATATTAATATAGTATTTATATTAATATATTAATATTAATATTAATAAATATTTTATTTAATATTATATTATATCTATCTTAATAAACTTATTATTTTAAAATATTTATACATATATTTTAGCACTATATTAAGATAATAAATTATTATGATCTAATGTTATATTATAATATATTAATATTATATTAATATTAATATAATATTACTATTTATACGAAGTTTGGGAGCAAAAAAAGGTATGGTCTTACATTTATTAAAGATATAATAGATATTTTACATAATTTTTTTAGAAAAATGGATATTTAACTAAACATAAGTCATTTTGGAATAAGCTACTTTTCAATGATCAATCAAGCATGCTAAAATCAGAAAGTTACTTCTCAGAAAATTACTTTCTGGGAAGTTACTTCTCAAAAAAAAAAGTTCTTTCCGTAAATCAAATGAGTCAGACATGTTCGAACTTCTTATGTTTGATTGAATTATGTAGGAAAGCTAGGTTTTCTTTCTCTACACTCAGGATTTAGCAGATTAGGATGCCAAGATGTCAAAATATTTTCAAGTTGCTTGAGTATAGGTTGCTCTCGAATAATCAGGTAAAACATTGCAATTACAAAAAAAATTCAGTTCTTTTGCATCATCTTTGGATTCATCTAGCAAAGTGGTGTTTGATTTGTATCTCTTTGTTGATTTTCTAGTTGGTATGACAAGCACGATTTAGAACTTCTAAGATTCTAATGAATTGAACCCTTTTAATTGGAGATTTCTGACCTACATTATACGGATAGAATATTTAACATATTATATAGTTTGTATTTTAGTATGTTGCATTGATTTTTTGAGAGATAGGGCAACATTAATTTGCTTCTGTGTGGTCACCCATAATAGTTTAATATTAATTAAAGAGACTACTATAGTTAATTCGCAAGTGCCAATGGAGTGATTTTTGTAGATATTTAGTACCTTAGTATTTCTTTTGATATTTATCAAACTACTAGGCCAGAGTTCATAATAGTGTAGCCTGAGAGTATTTTAGTTTCCCTTAGTTTTATTTGCATGTTTGAAATATTGAACAATTCAGCATTATAACATTAAGGGGGTGTTTGGTTGGAGGGAGTTGAGGTCTGGAATCGGAATGGGAATGGGTGACTCCCATTCCAACCATTTGGTCGGGAGAAATCTCATTTCGATTTCGATTCCGGGATAGAATGAAAATAGCCTAATCTATCTAAAGCTCAATCTCTACTCTCTCTTAAAGATTCAAATTTTCATCTCGATTTCGATTCCGGTTCCGATCACAAATCTAGGAGGTGTTTGGTTCACGATCAGAATCAAAATCGCAATGGGAATCGGAATGGATTGGAATTGAAATCAGAATAGCCTAATCTCCAAAAGTGTTTGGTTCGTGATCGGAATCGGAATGGATAATTCTCATTGTTGTTGTTTGATTTATATAAAGATAGGAATCGTAGTCAACTCAAATTTTTATTTATATTTTAAACTAAAATTTTTAAAAATTAATTATTTAAAAATTGATATTAAATAAAAATTAAGTATAATAATAATATTTTTAATCTTTTTAAAAAATTTATCATTAAAAAAAAGGTAGATAGCAACCAAAACAAAATTAAATCAGCCCTGTCCCGTAATCCTTGGGTCTCCTTCTTTTTCGTCTCGTAATCCTCGGATCCCATGCGCTGGGGAGGAGGGCGGTCGCGGCAACAGCGGGGGCTGGATCCGACGGCACTAGAGACGTTCCCAAAGGCTTAGGATTTCGATGAGTTCCTCCGTCGTGAGGAGCGATCATCCCTCGGGCATCTGGATCGTCGTTCGGGCGGCAACCGATCGGCGTCGAAATTGATGTTGGAGAAGGAGAGGGAGGCGACGAGGTGATGGTTGGGTCCTCCGATGCCGCAGCAGCAGCAGGCGAAGGAGTGGGAGAGGCGGCGGGTGGCTTGGAAGACGAGCTTGAGGGGGAGCTTGACACAACACCAAAGGACCGATAGTGGACAGCAGAAGCACAGCACGCAAGTGGTGGTGGCGCACTCGACGGCAGTGTGGGCGCAGCGGCTTCTCGTCGGCCGAGGGGGAGGGAGAGGAGGAGGGGGGCGGAGGAAGGCGGCCAAAGGTCTGATGCGGCACCGGCGACGGAGGGGACTGCAGCGTCAGTGGACCAGGTGGTGATTACGGTGGACGAGGAGGTGGTAGAGAGCGAGAGGAGAAAGGAGGTAGCGGAGCTGGAGAGGATCGGGAGCAGGAAGCGGGCGATGCAGTCGAGGTCGGGCAAACGGTCGGTGAGGTGGGGCAGATGGATGGACAATTTTTCTTGTTTAATCTCATTCCATTGAAATGAGATTTTGACTCCGTTTGGATGAGTTCAAATTCGGTTCCTCAAGAAATGGATGATTCTCATTCTTCTCTGGAATGAGAATCGGAATGGAACTCCCCCCAACCAAGTAGTTAGAATGGGAGTCATCCATTCTGATTCCCATTCTAGACCTTAATTATCCCAACCAAATACCCCCCTAATGCTTTGGAGGATTTGGCAAATCACAACTGCACCATAGTTGTAGACCCTGTTGTGTAATCTTGAATAATGATATATTGTGTATGTCTGCATATCGATTTAGTGACTTCCTCTAAGTATCCATTACATAATAATTGCATTCGCTATTGTGATGTCTCTGCAGCATGATGTTGAGGCAGGTGTGCTGAAGAAGATTATCTTATCAGATGGTGCAGTTGTGACGGTGAAGGGTGCCAAGTCCATCAGCCTACAGCATCCACTGGACCCCTCTTCCGCTTAACCCCACCCACCAAAAGGGTCGTTCCACAGCATTGGTTCTGTTAACCATTGCTGAAGCCCTCCGCCATGCCTCACGTTCAAACCAAAAACTCCTCTCCATCCTCATTGTTGGTCCCACCTCTCTCACATCAACTCCTTCAAAGCACCCCAATGACAAGCTCAAGCTGAAGTATCTTGCCCCAGGACTGGCAGAACTATCCTCCCGTTCGGTCCGAGATATCTCTGAAGATGTTGAAGGTTCTGATAGCGCTACCTTTTGGCCTCTGACATCACTCAATTGATCTGACTTGAACCTTCAAGGATTAGAGAAGCTATTAGCCTCTGTGCTTTGCAAGAAGGGATCCGAGGAAGGATCATTCAGCCAGCTGAAGGCGCAGGTCTCAGCACAATTTTATGTCAAGATGCGGTTTGCTGTAGAGAAGAGGCTTCACGATTCAGAGGTGGATTGGTCCAGTTTCCCAGAGTGGAAGATGAAGCCTGAGAGCGCTACAGTTCATTTTGAGGTGCTGGGTAGGATTGATGACAGTGGGAAGGTAATCCCAGAGAGGATTGAGAGGTCCAGCTCCTTGAGACTCAGGAAGTCATAGTTGGCAGCTTGAAAACTGAGAACATATCCATGTCTCAGTTGCCAAGAATTCCTCAACAGCCCATTTATTTCACCCTTTGATCTTATTCTTTTAGTTGGATTGGCCTGGATTAAAAAGACATAGAAGTGGTACAAATTTAGAGGGAGTGGAAATTCTTTTATCCTGTGTCACGAACCAAAATATTGGTTGTTCCATAACGAAATTTTTTAGTAGATATTGTACAATAAGATATTATATTAGAAGAACAAGATTTGTCAACTTTTAAGATTTCATTCTGCACGTTGTAACGATGTAAATTTTGAATGGACGGTTGGACTTCATGTGGATAAAGTTTGTGAGCTGGAATTGGCATGAAAATTACGCGAAATTAGGAAAATGGTGTGTGTTTGTTCGTGTATAGTTTTGGGGCATGTTTCAGGAGGCCATGGAATCTTCATTGAGGTTGATGTGTGGAGGACCTTTCCGTTGTCCTCCGCTGCTTTGTTAGCCAGCAAAAATATCATGTTTGCGCCTGGCCGTGGTTAGCGTCCTGCTTGATCTAAGGATACTCGCAAGGCTGTGATGACTGCGACCGAGGAGTAGCGTAGAGCTGCTCTTTGGTGAAGGGATTCGGCAATTTATAAATGCATGGAAGGGAGTTCAAAGCTCCCCTGTGGCAACATGTGTCACTATTTTAAGAGGGCTGAACTTCCTCTTCTTGGTTACACAATGGTTAGAGAATTGAATTGGATGGGGTAACATAGTATAGATGCATTGAATTGAATCATCTGGATCATGCCATCTTTCCTTTCTCGGTTACCATGCTTGCATCATCAGGCCATGTCATGCCACATGATGTTCGTCCATGTCATCAGTCTTAAAAAAAAACAAAAAAGGCGTCCGATATAGAGGACTGGAGAGGGCAGAGGGGCCTCTTACTTTATTATTAGGAAAGAGAGATGTGATCATGCTGTATTTAAACCGGGAAAGAAAATTTGATGCTTAACAAGACAATTCCATTAGTTTACTTTGAATAGAGGAAGGGAAACTCCGAATCTCGGGAAAAAGAATTTCCGGAATGGAGGCCGATTAGTCAATTCTGGGTTATTTCTAGATCAGGGCCAAATCGTTTAAATATCGATCTACACAGTGAAAAAGGTAAGGGGATTAGAAGAGTGTGGGAAGAATATAAACTTGGCCTAAATGGTAGAAAGATAAAGGATCGGTGTCCCAATCAAGGGAGGTGAAAGAGGCAGATGAGTATTTCAAGAAACATAAAGAACTTAGCTCTGTTCTTTGTTTTTTTTTTTTTTTTCCTTTATTTTTCCTCGTAATTTATTTCTCATTAGCTTGTTGGGAGGTTACGGCTTGGGACAATGCAGCCTTCCAATCTCTTATGACATCATATTGGATTTCAAGCACCTTCCACATCCCATAAAGTGCATTATCTAAGCGGAGTATTGGGAGGGTTGCTGCTCTAGATGCAGCTTCCTTCCACTCTTGGTTTTAAAAAAAAAAAAAAAGAACGGAGGTTATTGGAAAAAAGTGGTATTTAAGGAGGTTACTCAAGCAAGGGAAAGGAAAACGGAAGGAGTGGTTTAATGATGCAAGGGAAAAAGGAGAAAAAAAAAAAGGCTTCTGAAATTGAAATTAGACTTATGAGTTAACAGATTAATGAGTTCGAATTATTTAGTTTTGGATTAGCGGGTTAATGGGTTGTGGGTTTGTGCTAATGGACCCGAGTTAAAGGGTTTAGATCAACAGGTTTCATATCCATGTTAATGGGTTTTTGAGTTGTTAGGTTGGACAAATGGGTATTGGGTTGATGGCTAAAAGGATTGTGTTAGTGGGTTAGGGTTAGGGATGGAGTTAGGATGAGGGTTAGGGTTAGGGTTGCAAAGGAAATTATGGTAGAGATAGTGACCGGAAAGAAAAAAAAAAAAAAGAAAAAGTAGTGAAAAATTTAAGAAAAAAATGTAAACAGAATAGAGATGGAGTTGTTCGTCGGGATCTATAGTTGAGCCATTCAAATATGTCGAAGGTAAAGGAAGACACTTAAAGAAGTATGGGAGGGGGATGGTCGGGATAGGTACGACCAAAATATAGAGAGGAGAGGGGAGGAGTGGGAAAGATCAAGAAAGAGATGGATGGTTGTGGATGCATCGGAGAAATGAAATTAAATTCGGGAGGGTAAGAGGGGAGGTAGGGAGGGATGGGGAATGAGGTGGGTAGTAGAGAAACGAGATCAAATCCAAGATAGATGGAAGAGCAAGAGTAGAGAGAAGAAGCAATAAAGATCGAGAAAGAGATGAATGGTCATGGATGGGCTGGAGGAATGAGATCAAATCTGAGGAGGTTAGAGTGGGGGAGGTAGAGAGGGCATCGGGAATAATGTGGGTGATCGAAGAAACGAGATCAAATCTGAGAAGGATGGAGGGAACAGGGAAGGTGGGGAGGGAATCGGGAGTGAGGTGGGTGACCGAAGGTGGAGGAGATAGGGAAGTGGACTGGGGGGAGGGGGATCGGGGGAGGAGTAGCCAATTGGGGCAGTCGGGGAGGGAGGGAGTGAAGGAGATGGATTGTAGGGTTTAAAAGACTAGTTGCTGGTTGGACAATCCAAATCAGGATACATATCAGCCAGCAACAATTTAATCTAAAATGATACATAAAAAAATTGTGGGGTCCTCGGCATAGAAAAAATTGGTGATTTTCATTGAGGATGTATCCATATATTTTTTTTATGGAGGAACACACATAAACAAATTATGAGGGTGGTTGTGTGGGACATGTACTTGTGCTCCCATATTCCTCTTGCATGATAATGGCATATAAACAGATTATAGGAACGATTGCATAAAAAGAGATAGGCGCTTTTCTATGAGGATGTCTACATAAATTTTTTATGAGAAAATTAGTTAAAAAAATAAATCATCACCTTCTTTTTTCCACTAATTTTCACTAGGATTATTAGGAATGTGTTTTAAAAATTTATTTACTATTATTTTGGCCAATTTACTATCATCTGTATAAGGAAATATTTTGTGCTTTTTTTCGCATATATTGCTTTGCTAATTAATATGGCACATAATTTTTACATGCAAATGAATAAATTTCGTTCATGTAAACCGTAGCACTATGGCTTTTCATATTAGGCACAGCTTACAGGTCAATTTATTTTGCAATGTATAGGATAAATTTATGGCTAAATATATTATTATACAGTTCTGTGACTATGATATAAGTATTTTTTTGGTATTTGTTACGATTTATTTGATTTAATTTTAAAAGTATTATCTATAATATATCACTACTAATTTGAATATTTATCGTAATTGTAGGATTTAATAAAAATTTCATCAAAAGTTATGCTATAGAAGATTAGTACCAAGTTAGGTCTTATGCTGCAAATATATGGAGCGGAAGTCTGAGCCAGTGGTTTATTGGGAGTTTATATAAAAATAGTTTTGGAAAAAAGTCGAGAGGAAGAAGACGATCCACCTAAGCATACTAGAATATGGGGGCCAATAGGAAGAATCTAAATTGAATCTGAAGAAACTGCCGTGGAGTTTGTGATAAGCAAGTCAAGGGATTATTTTGGATTTAAGTTCAAGGATTTTAATTATGTAAACAAAGAATATTATAAATATCTATGCCAAGGAATTGATATTGCTCGTAATGATCTTGAGTTCAAACATGAAAGTTAGCAATAAAACTATAATCTATCTATGAAAGATACAAACAACGGAAAAATGATTACAATACATTACAAGAAAAAATTAATAAATATAGAAGATGTTTCATCGAGATATCGAATCATCAAAAAGTGAAACTCAATATGACTATGTTCGATTTTTGGTTTTGGACTTGCCTCATGATTAGTTTAACCTTTATGTTATCAAGGGAAGCTATCTTTTGGCACTTTATTTAATATAAATATCTCATGATATATATATATATATATATATATATATATATATATATATATATATATATATATATATATATATATATATATATATATATATATATATATATATGCAGTGTAATGTTGATTATATTTTTCTTATTATGGACGATCGTATTATGAATATTTCTGATCACTAATCTAGTAGATTTTATCTTGATAGTGATAACAATATGTGAAATAACTTACAATTAAAAAATTGTTGATGTTATTATGATCAATATTGCTATTATGGTTAATGGTAACTTTCTAATATGCAAACAACATAAAAAAATATAGAAATACCGCAAAAAGATTATAATTGTAAAGATAACTTCTAATTCAACAATTCATTGCAATGGAGATATAAAATCGCACAAATTCGACTATTTGATATTTTTTTCCTATGTAGATTAATTAGCATTAAAATATTTGTACTTTGTAGGTTATCCTACAGCTCGAATGTGCATGTTGCGGAGAATTAACTATTTCATGTACTAATAAATTCAAAAAGCATATTTTTTAAATTTGCTATATGTCGAGAAAAAATTATTGAGCTATTTACATTCATAGATTGCTTATATCAATCAATGGTGATTTTTGCGGCTTTTTAGTTAAAACATTTCTTATATTAGCATTCGAAATTAGATTAATGTTATGTTGCTTTATTCATTTTTATATGATGTTTCATATGTCATCTACTCTTTTATTCAAAAAATATAATAGATTTGATACAAATATTTAGATAAAATAGAATTAAAAGAATAAATATTATTGCCAAGAAAAAAAATAAGAGAATAGTAGAGATGAATGACTGTTCAAGTGATACTGTTGGAAAAAAATCTGCATACAAAGTTTTGCATTCTATCGTTGACAGTGAAAGGAACATAAATACTATGAGATATGAAAATTTTGCGGATATAGCTTCCAATCAAATGTTCGATATTAGAGAAAATACAAGTGCAGATGCAATTGAACCAAATATTTTTGATATGCTAGTGCAGAATGCAGTAGCATGGATGAAGGTATAATTTAACAAATTCTAAACTAAATAATTTGTATACCTTTTCTGTGATATTTTTTATTTCTTTAAAATTAATTAAAAATATAAATGATCTTTTATCTCGGTTGGCATGCAATTATTTTGCAAGCAAACGTCTAGAACATCTTGCTTTAGATATTTCAGTAAGTTATCAATCAATAATAAATTTTGCTTTCTAAATATTTTCTATAAATTATTTTTTTATATATACGCAAATATAATGAACCACTAAATATTGAAAATCTAAAATATCAATATCGATGTTATAGAGCTTTCTTTTAGTGCAAAGAATATATGAATAAGTGATGTAATACATCTAGCCCTATATTCACTCTATATTGTGAAAAAGGAAAAGTGTATGTATGCCAGAAGAAACTCTTACTTTTTTAGATACTTCGTTGGATTATGATGAAGGAAAAGGAGCTTCAAAATTTAAAAAAAATATAAAGTATACATTTAATATCCACATTACATCAATAGATACAAAAATTGATAATGAATGAATACCGAATCTAGATCCTATGTGCTCCAAATCAATGGCCAAAATCATTATAGAATGGACTCACTTCTTCCCATTAATGGAGAAAGACCCAAAAGTGTATATATATATATATATATATATATATATATATATATATATATATATATATATATATAGAAAATGAAATCAATAATAGAATTAAGGCATTGAGTTTTAATGAAGATTCATCAATTATTGATCATAAAATTATAGATGGATTAATTAGGATATTTTATCATGAAACCAAATTATAAAAATTTTTAGAATAGCCAAAATCTGCTGCAAGTAGCCAGAATTCTTGCCAATATAACTAAAGCTGATAGAAAGACGTTAAGAAAATATTCCACGATACTGTGAATCTTTATCTTTCAAAATAACTAATTTAATTATTGATGATCTCGATTAGGTTGATCGTCAATATGACAATGTTATTGAAATAATTAATTGTTGCAACAATAGTAAAGTACAATCCTGTTGTTTGACATTATCTTTGTTTCTCTTTCTAATTTTTAAATTTTTAAAATATAAATATATTTGATACTATCAATTATTTTAAAGATATAAATACGATAATAATAGTGATGGTGATAAGAGTAGCAAATAGTAAAAGTGCTGCATGTTGGTGTCAGAAATAATAGTGATACAGTAGAGTTACAATAATGATGATGAAGATGGTGGTGATGGGGATAGTGGTATATGATAGTGATGACGATGATAGCAACAGTAATGAAAGCGGTCGTAATAATGATGATGTCAATATGATCATTGGTTATATTGACGTAGGGACAATGATGACAATAATATTTTTGCTATATAGTAGAGTCGATCATGATAATATTAATAGTTAAATGACAACGATAATTATAGCGGTGGCATAAGTGAGTTGGTAGTATTAACGGTGGTGGTAAACAAATATGAGTTTCTTGATTTTAAAAATATTACAAATAATAATTTTATAATTTTTATTTTATTAAATAATTTTTAAAAGTAAAAAATAAAATTAATAATTTTAAATATATTTTTTATCTCAACTTTTATGATTTATTTTTAAAAATAAAAAGAAATATTTTTTTTTTAAAGAAAAATCATGGATGCCCAACGGAGGTTGTATGTGCAGGACCCAAGATCGTACTTCCGGTGCGTCCCGGCGGAGTTCAGTTCCCGTGATTGAGTTCCGTCCCTTTTGGACGCAAAATGGTCGTGGGATGGTTGTGAACCGTGATCCCACATATTTTTCATTAATATAAATTCATAATTATGTATTTGCCTTTGGATGTTGTGGAGAAAAACCCACTCCATCCATTACATTGAAGCTGAACATGGAGGTGAAAAGGATTTTTGTTTTTGACGATGAGAATATTTTAAGGGCTAAAATTCCCGCGAAGAATACCGTACCCACTTTCCATAATGGAGGAAGAGGACCTAAGCTAGATGGTTCAGAAGGTTCTTTGAGTTCAATTTGAGCCAAATTTTATTTTGATAACCCTTCTAATTAGATTTCTTTATTTAATGGTGTCCACATTCTTACTCTTTGCAGGCTATTCCTATTCCTAATTATAGGCCTACCTATTCCTTAGGGCAAGCTTGCTGACATACGTAGGAATGCACGTCATGCAGGTTGGGTTAGGCTAAACCGGTATATGTGATCTCTGGCTTAACCTAGGTCACTAGACATTTGGCCCAAGCTCAGCCTAGCCCGTACTTAACGCAAGAGCCCAGCCCAATAACTGAGCTCGGGTTCAACTCAGATCAGCCCAAATTAATAACAAATCCAAATTCAAAAACTATTACTTTGTTCCCTCCTTCCACAGCCATATTTATAATTCCAAATTGATATCAATAATTTATATATATATATATATATATATATATATATATATATATATATATATATATATATATATATATATATATATATATATGCTGTATAAGTATTGGGCCGGGCTGGATTGGGTTATTGGGTAACGAATAATGGCCCAAGCACAGGCTGATTTCATAGCAGACCAAAAAAAATATTGGGCCAACCTTCTTATAATGCAAACTGCTGAGGAAATGGTCGGTACAGTGTACAGCAGTGTTACCACAAGTTTTGTAAAGATGCTAGTCACCTTTATTGGCTATCTCAGAAGACACGGTCACAATGTGAACTGACTTTTTTGTTTTTAGAGGTTCAAATACAAGGATGAAAAATGCTTGGACCAAAATATGAATACATCTCCTGATATATTGACATCATATGGTAATATATTGCAGTATCTGAATTCACATTGTCTACAGCAAATACAACCAATATGGTGCATTCCATTGGCACAAATTACCCACTGCTCTAACCACTTTAACTGATGCCGCAATTGAGATGAAACCCAGGATTTTTTTTTTTTTGGTAGAAAATGTAGGCCTTCATTATACCAAATAAGCAGTAACAAGTTTAATTATAACAGCAGCCTGTAGAGGGTTTGGACAAAACATAATCCAACCAAAAAGAAATATACATAAGATGGACCAAGTATTCTGTGATACATGCAAAACTAAACCAAAATAGAAAAGATGAAACCCAGTATTCAAAGGTGCTTTGATTTCCATTTTGGAATTCAGTTTCCAATTTCAACATGAGATCTCTAAAATAGCAGCTTGGGAACCACCAAATATCTAAAATAGCAGCTTGGCACAGACGATTTTATGTTTACACCATGATGATGCTATGAAGTGATTAAAAGTGGGTAGTGCATAAACTGTGAGCATTAGTCTGTGGGACCCATGCAGATATATATGTTCACTTTTACATTAACTGTGCGTCGGGCATATTAAATTCTTAAATAAGATTAAGGAATCTAAAAAGTAACTTTGGGCTAGTCTCAAGTATTAGAGCGGAGTTGATATATGATCCATATGAAGTAGGGAACACTACATTATAAACATTTCTTTTAGGACGAACAACAAGCTGATCACGATATATGTAGTTGGATTTATCTCGATGTAGACCATTAGTCTAACGAGAACACCAAAGCTCAAATGAGAGGAAATATATAAAAGCTCGTATAAATGTGTATTTAGTCCCACATTGATTATGCACTGAGTAAAATTTATATATTTATACAGAATCAAAAAAAATAATATATTTTAACTAATCTTTTCAAACGATGCTTTAGATAGTATAGCATGGGCTCTTTTGGGATTGATTATCGGCGGATATAATATTGTAATAAGATTTGAATTCTTAGCCTCACGAGGATACAGGCCAATCATGATATTGTAATAAGATTTGAATCTTTAGCCTTGCAAGGATACAGAGCTTAAGAGAAAAAGGTATGTTTGCTCAATCTTACACTAGCTACGCATTGGATAGATCATCGGCATCTTTTGGATGAGGTCTTGGTTGTTACATAGTCCATTTACAACATATAGTGGTTGTAAGAGTGTTACCATAGAATAGTAATTAGTAGGCTTCGGTTGAAGTAGGAGTGCAATGGAGCCAAATCGAGTTGAATAGTTGATAATTCGAATTCTATTCAATTCGACTCAAAATACTCGGACTCAAAATTTGATTCGAGATTGACCGAGTCTTAATAAAATTCTAATTTAATTCAATAAAAAATAGATAAAATTTGAGATCGACTCGATTCAAATATCAATCGAGTCATGCTCGCTTTCAAGTTCGAACTTGAAATCAAGTCTTAGTCTATTAATAATAGATATATTAATATATATATATATTATAAATAAAAATAATATTATTAAAAATATATATAAATTTGAGTAGGTTCATGAGCTTTCGAGTCGAGTATTTTGCTATCCGATCTTGTCTCAAAAATTTATTCGAACTATTCAAGTTTGATAATAATCGAATCAAATCGAGTTTAAATTTAAATTAAATTTAAATAGTTCAAAAATAATTCGATCTATTTGTACCCCTAAATCGAAAAACCAAAGAACTTTTGTATGGACGTTTGGCATCAAAGTCCAGCAGACAAGCAGTCCACCGTTCGAGACAGGAACCTGGTTCCGAGCGCTAGCTTCTTGGTGTCAATAATATCCACACTACTGTAATTTAACCATCTAGGTGCACATAAACCATTTGATTAGAATAATCCAGCAGCACGCATTGCCATCCTCTACCATCTGCTAGCAAACAGAGTCAATTAATTTGTGGAATAAAATAACATTAAAGTAGAGAGAATCTCTCTTCCAATTTCAACGCACTCACATGTTGCTTTCTCCGGACCCGATAATCAGTGCATTAAACGAAGCCTTTTTATCCAAGAGATTGGATTGCGAGCATGAAAGTCCCGTGACGACCGCCTGCTTGGCTTTTTTGCTGGCCTACTTTTAGTAACGATATTCTCCGAACTCTCCAAATTTTGAATGGTGGTCGGCATTCGAGACAATCTTTTATTCATGACTTATTCAGAAAAAAAAATGATGAATTATGTATTAGTGATAACAATATCTTAGAGTGCTTTTTTTTATATTTTATATCTTATATTATATGCATTATGTGATCATACATATTGATAATTATAAATATTTATTTTTAAAATCATGCACAAAGATGAGCATTTGATGAACAGAATTTATGAAAGTGAACAGCTGTCGTTAGTAGCATGCACAGCGATATAATGCATACAGTATACAGTATAATTTATCATTATTTTTATCGTATGCTGATAACCACAACGGCTCACTTTTATAACTGTGCATGAAGATGGGCGTTCGATGAATAAATTTTGCGAGAACGAACAGCTGTCATAAGCAGCATGTACAGTAATATGATGCATATGATATATGGTATAATTTATCCTTATCTTTATTGCAGCTTAGAGTACAATCAGCCATGGATCAAAGGGGATGCCGACGTTGATTTATTGTCCGCAAAGAATACGTACAGATGTTTTCTCGCTCCCATCGGCTTAACGTGTGTCACACCCATCCATCATGAGAGCAACGACCGGTCTTAGAGCCATTGCTATTTTGTTACTGTTGCGGTCAATTCTTCCATCGTCCGATCGTCAGTATCGTACATCTGCAAAAAAAATTCTCACAGATCGAAGATACTTCCGATAAAAATCCTTCGACGATCAAATCAGAGAGGAGACTAAGCAACAGTAAAACTCAGCGAGAGGGAGAGAGAGAGCTAGAGAGCTCAAGAACTTAAAGGCGCTTCAGAGAGCTTACCCATGCTTGAGAAAGCTTAACAAGACTGTTGCCTTACGCCATTTTATAGTAGAACGCGGTATGGTCCCGTCATTAATGATGCAGACAACTAAGGAGTTGTCAAATCGTCGGGAGCTGTTAAATCGGCGTGGGTTGTCAGGTCATTAACCCATATCCTTAGCAGGACAACGCCCCACGGTGGTCGTACGACATGTCCTTGGCAGGAGAACAGCCCATAGCGGTTGTACGGCATTTGGATGGCCTGGCCGACTGTATGTCGGTATTCGACTGCCGGGTCGTCGGGTGGTGACTCAGAGACACCGTCGGCTGATCTGGCGCCTTATGGAAGTCGGACGTCAGCTGCCACCCCCGATAGTGAGTCGGTGATATAGGTTCGGCCGGTCGAAAATAGTACGGGTCTGTTCGGCCGGCATACCTTCGGCCGGATATTGTCGGCAACCATTGTCGAAGTCGTCCGTCGGTCCGATCGGTAGAGTCGGGCATTGGTCAGACCGGTCTGAAGGTGAGTCGGCATATAGGGGTCAATCGGTATATCCCAACAGTTGCCCCCCCCACTCTTGAGTCCGATGTCGTGTTCGCCCGCGTGAACATGTGGGCGACGGCTTCGGACGAAAGGAGTAGTTTTCCATCACGTCTTGCTCCGACTCTGGCGACCGTATCAACGAACGATCCAATGTCAGACGTCTCATTGGAAATGCAAACCGTCGTCTCCTTGGGAATGCGAACCACCGTCTCCTTGGGAATGCGAACCACCGTCGGCTAATGGATTTCGAGATGCGATTTTTTCGCCACGTGTCAGGGGGTTATTGGGCCGGAACCGTTCACGCGGATGGAGGCGACGTGGCTCGAACGAGTACCGGAGGGAGCTTCTCGAGAGCGGCTTCGCCTCCTATCGGGTGGGGTACGAGGATGCCCGGGACGCGATTTAGAGTCTGCACCCGGAGCTCGACCTGAGCGGTGTCGTCCCTCCAGGGTCGGAAGACCAAGCCGTAGAGGAGGAGGCCGACCCACTGCCAACGGGACGAGTTGCCAAAGGTGAGGCAGCTCCAACCTTCGATCCCACTCCAACCCGACCGGGTACGTCGGTTGCTCCCGAACTACCCCCGGTGCAGGAAGTCGATTCCGACGAATAGTCGGAGTATCCGCCCCGTTATCTTTGTATTCTTTTGTTTCTGTTTTGTCTTTCATATTTGTAATCGGGCTTCGATCCAATTTTGTAATCGAACTTCGGCCCAATTTTGTAAGTCACTTCAACTAAATGAAATCAAAGACTTTTCAAACTTTTTTCCGCATGCGGTTCAAAGTGTTTGATTTGCCGAGCCATCCCCGAGAGTATAGGTCGTAGCTCCGACATACCTCATTAGGACGTTCGGTAGGATCCAGCGTAGCCGACCAAAGTAGTCAGTAGCGTGCGCCCCGCCAAGGGCAGAGCAAGCTCTGATCGTAGGTCGGCGTCCTGACTATCGTACAAGTTGCATACGCTACAGTAAGAAGGAGGTTTAGCAACCATTTTTTTGCCGACGCTTTCGGAAAGCGTCGGTACATTGCGCTGACCTACCGACATTTTTAAAAAGCGTCGTGTTTTAACGACGCTTAAAAGCATCATAAAATTTGAGCATTATCAACGCCGACGCTTTTAACAAAAGCATCGTTAAATAAAGAAAATGCCGACGTTTTTTTACGTCATTATTTAACGACGCTAAAAAGCGTCGTTAGGTTCGTTTAATACCCCCATTCTCCCGTGCCCTAATCTATCTACCGCCGTCCCTTTCCACCCATTCCTCTGCCGACCCCCATCTCTGCCGCCGGCACCACACCCGCCGTCCACGCCGCACCGCCATCCGCTGCTCCCCTCTGCTGTCGCGTCCGTCGACGCCGCACCCGCACGGTCCAAGCTGTACGCCGTCCGCCCTCCTAGAAGCAGCCACCCCATCGGCCCTCCTCCCCTCCCCCTCCCGGTGGCTGTCTTCGCAGGCCCAAAAGACCCCCCCGGTCCCCCTCCCCGACCCGGCCGTATCCCAGCATATCCGATGCCGTACCTTTTGGATCTGCATCGGAAAGGCTTTCGGATCTGCATCGGAAAGGCTTGCGGAATCACCTTTTGGCTTCGTTAGGCTGAGGTATTTTCTGAACTTGGTTATTGGTTTATCTAGGGCAACAGTTAGTTGAGATTATCATATCAGCTGTTGACTTGCCATGAACCTTGTTCTGTGACTTGAATTCATATTGGAGAAAGAAGGTGGTGTCAGGATGGTAGGGGTATTCAAATAATAGCACCTTTAGAAAAAGAGCATGCATCAAGTAAAATAAAATATAGCTGATGTTTGAGATCACCTTTCCCATGATCCTGCCTTTGGAGTAGTAGAATTGGTTGAGGTGATTGATGCGGGGAAGACATTAAAAAAGGCTAGTACAGATCATCCACAGCCATAGTTGTAGAACAATTCCTAGAGCTGGGCACACAACTCACATGGGAATTAAGAGCTTTATCGCATATGCGACATTGTGGTTTGGCCGGCCTTATCCAATTCACCAGGGGCAATTCCTTTTTAATGCAAAAAGGAACTCAGACTTTTTTTTTTCTTTTTTGGATCCATCAAAATATAGCGTGCGTTTGAAAATATTTTCTGTAGTCCTAATTCGATTTTGATTCATGCATCCATCTTAACAAAACTACTTAACAAAACCCTGTAACTTTAAGGAAAGAAAACTAGCGGAATGTGGGTCTTGGTTTTACTTGAAATTGTACTGGTTAAATTTTGAGACAAAATTGCAAATCATTTTTTTTTTTAAAGGATCTCTGGGTGTGTGTGTAGGTTCACATTCATAGACTCATGCATCACAGACATACAAGAATGTGCGCACTTGAATATGATCTTTCTTCTTAAACATTCTTTGTTTGAACCCATTTACTATTCTCCATCCTCGTTCAGAAGTTTTAGTTTAGATGGGTAAGAGAGTTTGTTTTTAGCAAGTTTTTTGAAGATTGTAATGGATGGTTGAAATCTAGAGCAAGAGAAACTACTTAGCATGGTTTCTTCATTTTGAACAAAAAAAAAAAAAAACTACTTAGCATGGATTTTAATTTTAAAATCCATGCTAAGTAGATTTTCATGGGTGTTTTTGTGATGGTTGTGAATTTCTTGGGTGGGTATTTATAAGTAGATTTTCCCATGTTGCATGCCTAATGAAGTGAAAACAACGGCAAGGTGTGAGAAGGGATTTAGTTAACCCAATCCCCACGGCCCTTCTTTCTCTTGATTAGTCATTCTTTTTGATGTTGGAAAGAACCTTAATCAAAATATAATCTAGTGAGAGCATACACCATGCCTGCTAAGGTCGGTTAATATTCAAGACATTTTCAGATAGCCAAAAGAAGATTCCGACAATATTTTTCTCCTGCTTTGTTCCTGGAAAAGGTGGAATTAAAACATGAAGTTCCTGTTGCTTTTTCTCATATGGTCTGAATTAACAATTAGCGTACGGCAAGATCCCTCTTATCTATATCAGACAGGTATTAAATTGCCCACGGAAGTTATCCCAATGGTAATAAGACAGCCATCAAATACCTGAGAATAACAGCTTCTTGGGTGCGCGGATGATATCATAACCCAGCTACATCAAAGGGGCCTATCATTTCATTGAAATCTCCTCTCTACGTTGTCTTACTAGACTAATACTTGATATCTTTTTCATGATTTTTATGGTTAAGCTTTCAAACAAACACCGTTATTGTTATAGTACTTTCTTTTAAGAGTGATATGTGCGTGTGTGTGTGTGTGTGTGTGAGAGTGTGAGAGAGAGAGAGATGCACCAACCAATGACTGAATCCAGATACTCTGCTTGCTCATTAGAGGGATGTGATGAAAGATGCCAGGCAATGTTAATTATGAATTAATTTTAAAAAAAATTATATTGCATAGAATCATAGACCCGTCTTTTGATTAATGTACATATTCTATTGTATCCGTACATTTATTTATTTTTGTACGGATAAAAGAATTATGTACATTGATCAATTGATTGTCCAGTATGGACAGTTTGGAAAATGTGAGTAATTCTATAGGTCATTACCATAATCAAATGGTATGCTGAGGGTTCAGAAAAAATTTCAGATAGTATTTTTCTTTTGTTCTCCCTTTTGTTCTCCCTATACGGGAGAACTAAAGGAAAATACTGCCAAAATTTTTTTCGGCTCTTATTGCATATCATTTGATTTCTGTAATTGACCTAGAATTAATGTATTTTCTGAATGGGATAGGACCTTCTTTACCTATTAGTTGATGATAGCATGCATTTACTATGTAAACTTTATCTACCTGTTATTTTTTTAGATTTTATGAAATGACTGATATTTTTTACTCATTGCATTAATATAGATTGTATAATTTTTCTTATTTTTAGATAAACTGCAAGTTCGGTCATTTTTATCCTACAATGGACAAAAGTTGGATAAATAAACCAAGGAATAGTAAAGAATATTTAGATGGAGTTCATGACTTCATTAAATTTGGTATGGAGAAAAGTAGTTTGAATGGAAAGATTTTATATCCATGTCGGAAATGTGTAAATAGTTCTTCTTTAGATCCACAAATTGTTGAAGAACATTTGGTATAGAATGATTTTTTAAGAGGTTATACCGATTGAATTTTTCATGGAGAATCTATGTTGCCATCATCATGTAACCAACCCCTGATTCATTTTGGATCCACTAGCCTATAAGACAATTCTGCAAGAGATGATGATATAAGAGGTTTGATCACAGATACTTTTGGACTTGGTGTTCAAAATTTAGGAGAATCCAATAATATACAAGAAACAGTTGGGATGTTTGATGGATGTACGCATACGGAACGAATGCATGTTAAGGAGCCTATACATACATCTAATGATAAGACAGCTCGTTATCACACCTTAATGAAAGATGCAGATGAAGAATTATATCCGGATTGTATGAAATTTTTTAAGATTTTTTTTTTTGTATATTTATTTCATTTAAAATATTTGAATGGATGGTCTAGAAAGAGTTTTATCATGCTGCTCAAGTTATTAAATGATGTATTTTCAGAAAGTACTCGTTTACCACCATCGTATTATGAAGCCAAAAAAGTAGTAAAGGAATTGGATCTTGGATACGAAAAGATTCATAATTGTCCAAAAGATTGTATGTTATATCGGGATTAAAATGCTAATCAAGAGTCATGCAATATATGTGGATCTTCAAGATGGATAACACAAAAAGAAGATTGAGACGATGTACTGAATGAATTGGATGCAACGTGGAGTAAAAAGAAACCGGCTAAGGTATTGCGTTACTTTCCTCTTATACCTAGATTGAAAAAAAATTTATGCATCATCAAAAATAGCTTCATCAATGAGATGGCATGATGAAGGACGTACAAAGGATGGAATGTTGAGACATCCAGCAAATAGTCTTCAATGAAAAGCATTTGATGATAGGCATCCTGATTTTGCCTCTGATGTTCGCAGTGTTAGGTTTGGCTTAGCTTCTGATGGCTTCAATCCATTTCAGACCCTGAGTTCTACCTACAGCACTTGGCCAGTCGTTTTGATACCTTACAATTTGCCACCGTGGATGTGCATGAAACAATCATCACTTATCTTGTCAATGATTATTCCAGGAGATAAGGGTTCAGGCAATGATATTGATATTTTTCTACAGCCTTTAATAGAGAAATTGAAACAGTTATGGGAGGGTGTTGATGCATTTGATGCTTCGAACGGTCAAACATTTAAACTACGGGCAGCTTTGTTATGGACTATTAATGATTTTCCAGCATATGCCAATTTATCTGGCTGGAGTACAAAGGGATGGGTCGCATGTCCTTGTTGTGGAGATTCAACACATTCAATTTGGTTAAAACATGGAGGTAAATTTTGTTACATGGGACATCATCGATGGTTGGAAGCAAATCATTCGTTTCGATTTCAAAAAGATTTGTTTGATGGTACTATGGAATTGGGATGTGCCCCTATTTCACCTTCTGGAACTGATGTTCATAGACAAATGGATGGCATCAATTACAGCTATGGTAAGCACTCAAAGTCCTCTCAAAAAAGAGGAAGGGATGATGTTGAAAGCTCAATGCACGAAGGGTTACCAGAGGAAGTTAGTATCAGTACTATAGATGCAGAGGTGTTTCAAGATCCAGACAATTATTTCGAGGATGAAAATGAGGAAGACACACAGATAGCATCTACACAACAGCCCAGTAAATATTTATGGAAAAAATAAAGTATCTTTTTTAACTTACCTTATTGGAAACATAATCTTATTCGGCACAATCTTGATGTCATGCATATAGAGAAGAATGTTTGTGATAATTTACTTGGAATATTTTTAAACCTTGATGGAAAGAGCAAAGATAACATGAAGGCGCATCTTGATTTAAAAGAAATAAGTATCTAACAGAAACTTCATCCTAAAATGCTTGCTACTGATAGAATGTATGTGCCTCCTGCATGTTATACAATGTCTGCTCGAGAAAAGGATAATTTTTTGAGAGTTTTGAAAAGTATCAAAGTACCTGATGGATATGCATCAAATATTTTATGATGTATGCATCTAAAGGATTGAAAACTTTCAAATCTTAAAAGTCATGATGGTCACATATTGATGCAAGATATTTTTTCAATAGCTTTAAGATCGTCATTGCCGAAACAAGTTGTTGCAATTGTACTTTGACTATCGTCATTCTTTAAGGCATTATGTTCAAAAGTTATTGATCCTCGGGAACTTGATCAGTTAGAATTTGATATTGCAATTACACTTTGCCAGATAAAAAAGATTTTTTCTTCTGAATTTTTTACTATTATGGTACATCTGCTCATTCACCTAGCTTCAGAAGTTAAAGTTGGTGGACCGGTACATTATAGATGGATGTATCCTATTGAGAGGTATTATTGCAAATCTTAAATCTTTTGATAATTTTATTAGAAACAACAGCATACTGATATTTTAATAAATATTTAATTCTTGAAGGTATCTTGTGCGTCTTAAAGATTATGTGCGAAATAGAGCCTATCTCGAAGGCTCGATTGCTGAAGGATATATTGCGGATGAATGTTTCACATTTTGTTTAAAATATCTTCAAGGTGTAGAGATTATTTTTAGTCGACCTCAACGGCATAATGACTTTGTGGAGAATGCAGAACTGTATAAGTTCTTAACTGCTGAAAAATTCTTGGGAAGAGCTGAAAGTATTGTACTTGATCAAAAATCCTTAGCACAAGTACATCGTTATGTGTTACTTCATAGTGACATAATATCTGACCATCGCAGGTTAGTATATTTAAGGCATGACATCAAGATTTAAATTTTATATTAGATATAATGTTCTAAATGATATATTTATATTTTATGCAGTGAATTTTTAATTTATCAGAGACGAGCCAATAATAACATTCGTCCTAATGCAAGGATTGAACAGCGATGGTTAGTCGAGTTATTCCCTATGTGACTTTCGAATTAGGTGTGATTTATATTTAATTATGGGATACATTAATTTTTGATACATATTTAATATCAGATAACTCAACAGCACTTCGTCATATTATTTTTTTTTTAGGTATCAAAGATGATGGAGACAAATAATTCAGATGAACTAATAGCTCTTGTTCGAGGACCTAACAAGATTGTGAATAGATATAACGGTTTCATAATTAATGGCTTTAAATTTCATACTAGAGAACGGAAGAAATTTAGAAAAATACAGAATAGTGGTGTTATGGTGGAAGCGGATGGAAAATCCTATTATGGTGCACTTAAAGATATCTATGAGTTGGATTATTATGGAAAATTTAAAGTAGTATTGTTTAGATGTGATTGGATAGACATAAACTCACCAAAGGGTTTGAAACAAGATGCAAATGGATTTACACTTGTAAATTTTTCAAGGTTGATACACACTGGTGTGTTATTGAAGGATGACCCATTCATTTTTTCATCTCAGGCTCGTCAAGTATTTTATGTACAAGATGCAAAAGATAAATATTGATTTACTGTCATCAAAACAAAATCTAGAGACTTATATGATATGAGAAACTAGGTGGAGGATGATGACGATGACACTTATACACAATGTATGCCCTACAATTTTGTACCAGCTGATGATTTAAATGCTACGACGACGTTGGTTAGGACAGAATTTGAAGGAAACACTACTGCTTGATTGTTACTGATAATAATTATTTATGATGTATATATTTTGTATTAATTATTGTGTTATTTTACTCCATATATTAACTGATTCTACCTTTTATTTATATAAATGCTAGGTGACATCATGCGTCGCAGGGGACGATATGCTGGTGTGCAGTTCCAGTTTTCACAGACCGAGGTCGGTACGTCTTCTTTAACACAGCAGCCTGAGGCCAGTTCAGCTGCACAGCATTCTAAGCCCTGTCCTTCATCATCAGCACAGCACGATCCTCTTGTTCATCAGCCAGATGATGAGATACATGTGCAGGGTATATATTATCTTTCATGTAATTTTATTTTTATTTTATTTTATATATATTTATGATATAGTTACTTTTATGTATTTTTTGTAGACGGATCCGGAAGAGTACGCCCCAGACGCGGACCCACAGTAGTACGAGATGTATGGCAGATGCGTGAGGGCAAGAGAATTGTTGTGGAGTGCAATCAGCTAGGTCAGTCAATTAAGAAAGCTACCTGCTTATTGACTTTATTTTTGGGGACTGTTGCTCGGAGGCCTCAGCTATGTCCGTTGGGCTATGCAAAATGGAATGACATGCTTCCAACGTACAAAGTTGAGCTCCTCTGAGTTATAGAGGTAATGAATTGATATTCATACTGTATATTAATTATTAATCACTTATATAATTTATTTCATTTAACTTTTTTTTTTTTATAGAGCAAGTTTGTTCTCCCTCCATCCACTCATGATTTTATAATGAAGTCTCTCAACCGCAAATGAAAAGAATATAGAGCACAATTGAAGAGGGACTATATGAGACAGGGTATGACAGAGGAGGAGGTTGCTAGGAATTGTCCTCCTGATGTACCTCCTCATCAGTGGATGGAGTTGGTTCATTATTGGTTCTCCGAGAGGGCACAGGTATATTATCTGCTCATTATCTTTTCTTTTAAATATTTTATAAAAATATTGATTTATATTATATATTATATATTATACATATAACAAGTTATTTACTTTATTTTACAGACTTATTCTGCTATTGGTAGAGCTGCACGAGCAGCTCAGTCTGTTCCTCATACATCGGGGTCGAAGAGTTATGCACGACTCCGACAGGAGTTTGTATGTTTCTTAAACTTTCATAATTAACTTTTAATTTTTATATTAAAATATTTATATAACTAATATCATTATGTATCGTGGACCATGTCTGTATCATGATACTTATATATTTTTTTAAATTATTATAATTATTTTCTTAAAATTAAAATTATTTGTGTAGGTGGATGAGCATGGGAGGGAACCCGGTAAAGTGGAGTTTTACCGGATGACTCATACTCATCAGGATGGTACTTTTGTTCGAGATGAGTCGAGAGATTTATATGTACGGTATTATTAATATTCTATTTTTTACAATAATTTTAATTTAATTTTGTTTGCTATTAATGTATAACTCTTGTTTTCAAAATAAATACAGGAGAGGGCTACATCTCTCATTGCAGAGCGTGACGACGAGTCCGCAGCATCTACGCAGCAGAGCCGTATCGAGGCCGAGGTGTTCACAGAGTTGATGGGACCAGAGCGCTACGACCGAGTGAGGAGTTATGGAGTAGGAGTCACCCCCACTCAGTTATCCGAGGTTAGTAGATATACGCAGTATGCTGCAGCAGATGCTCAGGATTCACGTGTTCTCAAACTCGAGACGGAGATACAGGAGATTAGACAGAGTCGTACCGCTGAGATGGAGGAGATGCGACAGAGCCATGCCGAGATGTAGGCCATGAGGGGACAGATTGATCGGCTTACATCTTTATTAGAGATGTATGGCCCATCTCAGGTAAATACAGATTATTAAATATATATTTTTATATTAATTTAATGATCTATATATTTTTATTTATAGATATGCAAATCATGCTTTTGATATGTTTCTTGTAGGCTCTTGACACATCAGGCACCCGTCGAGACAGCGGCACGTCACATGGAGACAGCGACGATCATCCGTCTGCAGATTGATATTATTTTATTTTTATTGTATTCTTATATTTATTTATATTACTCTTGATTGTAATGGACGATTAGTATTTTATTTTTATTTATATAAAATAATATCTTTTGGTTTGGTTAAATTTGCTATTGAAGTTTACTTTTGGTGTGAATGGTGGTGATTGTACAGGTTTATGTTTGAATAATTGATATAATTTTATACAGGAATGTATGTATTCTTTTTTTTTGTATATAAAATCTGTATATTTTTTTTTCTGTTATAAAACTTAACAATGCTTATAAGCATCGTTAATACACTGTTTAACGACGCTTATAAGCGTCACTAATGACTTAACTGCCGACGCTTCGAAAAGCGTCTTGGTAGAGTGGAGGACGCGTTATTTTTAATGACGCTAAAAAGCACCGTTAAAAGATAATTTTATGATACTTTAAAGCGTCGTGGAAAATTATTGCGATGCTTTTAAAAAGCGTCGGCGCTTTTTGTCTCCACTCATAGACGACGCTTTCGCGATGCTTTTTGAAGCATCGTAAACCTTATTGACGATGCTTATTAGCGTCGTAAAATGCCTTCTATAGCGTCGCCTTTTATCATTTTCACTGTAGTGATAGGATCCGATGGTCGAAAGTCATCCCGACTGTAGGTCGAGCGTGCACGTCGGTTTGGATGTCGGCCAACCTCTGAACGTAGCATGTCAACACGATCATTTCATAGAGTCTGATAGTCGAGTAACGTCCGACGTATCCGATAGTCGAGTAGCATCCGACGTATCCGATAGTCGAGTAACGTCCGACGTATCCGGATAAGATAACGACGACAAGTCGAATATCCGTTGTCCGGGCCCTGGTCGGGCATAGCACGTCGGCACGATCATTCCGTAGAGTCTGATAGTTGAGTGGCGTCTGACGTATTCGGATAGGATAACGATGACAAGTCGAATATCTGTTGTCTGGTCGTGACCAAATCGGCATGTCGAAAGTCGAATACCCGTTGCCCAGACCTTGGTCGGGTAGGTACGTCGTGCTGCATGATAAACCATAGATTCGGCATAGATTCGGCATAGATTCGGCGATCAAGACGTAGATTCAGCGTAGATTTGGCGGAGATTCGACGATCGACGATCGAACCACAGATTCGACGATCGGGCCACATTGGTCGAGGCCTTTTGCCTTCAGAGGTCGAAGCCGTCGTAGATATTTCGCTCCTTCGATCTCTATCAGGATCTGCACACGAGGAGCAGAAAGAGGGGTGCAGAAGTCATACCTGCGATGCGTCGGTCTCGGACTCCATCGTCGAGACGAGATCCGTCTATCGGTGGGGCCTGCTGGGTTCAGTAGGAGCCCGATTTTTCTTTCGCTTCTCCTTCTGGCCCGTGCCCTCAGTCAGGCGCCGGTCAGAAGCTCCTTCGTCCGCGTGCATGTTTTATACGCGCGCTCGAGTAATTCGGCATACGTCCGGGGGAGGATCTTGTCCAAAGAATATGTGAATCGGGACCCTCTTAGCCCCCTCTTCATAGTCGAGATAGCCATATCTTCGTTGAGGTTCCGGACCTCAAGTATGGCTGCATTGAATCAGGCCACAAAGTGTCGGAGTGTCTCATTTTCTCCCTACTTGAGGGAGAAAAGACTATTCGAGGATCGTGGTGGCTTCCAGCTGGTGCTGAAACGGGCCACGAAAGAATGCTCGAGCTGCCCGAAGGAGTGGATACATCCTGAGCGGAGGCCAGAGTACCAGGCCCTGGCAGCTTTACGAAACGTGGCAGGGAAGCCGATGTAGAGGAGGGCATCGGTTGCCCCTTGAATTATCATGAGAATCTTGTAGCTCTCCAGATGGTCAACTGGGTCGGTGGAGCCGTCGTATGGCTCCACGTGAGGCATCTTGAACCAACTAGGGATCGATTCATCGAGGACAAATCGGGAGAGAGGTTGGGTGGTCCGAAAGTCGACATCGTCCGAAGATTTCTGACCATCCGCCTGGAGTTGGGCAAGCCGACGGTCGATTTCTTCGAACTTACATTCATAGTCGTCCAACCGTCGGTGTTGAGAAATTCCAAGGGTCGAACCTCCCGATGAATTTGAGAGTGAGGCAGACGGTGTCCGTGGCCGCTTCTCCTTTCTCGCCCGCTCCAGTTGGGAAGGAGAAGGACGTCGAGATAGGTGGGTGTCGTGCCGTGGCCGCCTCACCCCTTCTCGGTGGGAGTGCTGAGACGGCTGCTCTTGAGGAGGAGGCGGAAGTTGACGCGGACGTCGGCGGCTGCTTTTGGATGGCATAGGGTGCGCCGTCGATTGTTCCGCCGACGGTTGTGGCAACTGAGCCGATTGTTGCTGGAGGTTTTTGACCACGTCCGTCAGAATGGTCATTTGCCGCACGATCACCGCGATTTGCACCTCCGTAGTTACCACCGGATGCGGAGAGCTGGGTTCCGCTATGGAGGATGAAGGAGGGGCCTCTTCCCGATGGGAAGAGTCCCTCGTCGATCCGGTAGCTTTCGATCGCTGAGTCCTGATTTTCGTCATCTCGAGAGATTTTTCAAGCTCTATGGAGCTCGTTGTCTTACCTCTGTCGACCCCTACCTAGCGCACCAAATCTGTTGCGGCCAATCCCCCCGTCGTCCGATCGCCAGTGTCGCGCACCTGCAAAAAAAGTCCTCACAGACCGGAGATGCCTCCGACGGGGACCCTCCGACGGTCAAGTCAGAGAGGAGACTTGGCAACAGTGGAACTCAGCGAGAAGGAGAGAGAGAGCTAGAGAGCTCAAGAGCTTAAAGGCGCTTCAGAGAGCTTACCCATGCTTGAGAAAGCTTACCAAGACTGTTGCCTTACCTCATTTTATAGTAGAACGCGGTATGGTCCCACCATTAATGGTGCAGACAACTGGGGAGTTGTCAAATCACCGAAGGCTGTCAAATCGACATGGGTTGTCAGGTCATTAACCCATGTCCTTAGCAGGACAATGCCCCACGGCGGTCGTACGGCATGTCCTTGGCAGGAGAACAGCCCATAGCGGTTGTACGGCATTTGGATGGCTTGGCCAACTGTATGTCGGTATTCGGCTGTCGGATCGTCGGTTGGTGACTCGGAGATACTGTCGGCTAATCTGGCGCCTTGTGGAAGTCAGACGTCGGCTGCCACCCCCGACAGTGAGTCGGTGATATAGGTTCGACCGCTCGGCCGGTCGGAAAAAGTACGGATCTGTTCGGCCGGCATACCTTCGGTCGGATATTATCGGCAGCCATTGTCGGCAGTCATTGTCGGAGTCGTCCGTCGGTCCGGTCGGTAGAGTCAGACGTCGGTCGGACCGGTCCGAGGGTGAGTCGGTGTACAGAGATCAGTCGATATATCCCAACAGTTACATACGGTAATGTGTTATAACTACTTAGTCTTTGCTATATTTTTATAAAAAAAATGACAAAATTAACATAATTGATCTTGTATGCTATGTTTTTGTAAATTTACCAAACGTTTAATTATTCTAATTGTTCCTCCAACTTTTTAACGTATGATTTGTATTTTAAAAAAGATCATGGAATTTTCTACCAAAAAAAAAAAATCAAGGAATTGTCCTTCCCCAGGCGAGTTGTCAGTGGATGCCAAAACTGGTGATGGGGCTTCGTTTCGAATGGCTTCTGCCGACACCGCTGAATACGACTGAAATGCTGAAGCGGCGTCATCACGTCGTTCTCACCATGGATGAGGAAGCTGGAATTGCTGGTCTCCCGAGGGACCACACTGTAATATTGGTGGTGCTGATGAGAATAAAAGCTTGGAAAACATAAGCTCTCAATTTTTTTTTTTTCTTTTTTACGTGGGCTATGGATGAGGCGTTTCATGTCGGCGAGCATCTGGGACTCAATGAGGACGGTGGAGTGCAACTGAGGGATAAGGATGGATTGGGAAACGATGACCTCATCTCGTAGATGAAGGTGTTAAGGGAAGGCTTTGGTTGGAATCAAACAAGATATTATATCCATTGAGATCATATAGCTCGATACATATAATATACATATAGAGATTTTTTATTTCTTTTGATAATAAATATATATATATATAGTGTTTGATGATCGATATCAGCAACATAAAAAAGATTCATGCATTTAACAGCCCGCAGCAGCTCTGCCACCAACGACCGCTTTGATCAGGACCTCAGTGATGAGAGAAGTTTCAATAAAGTTTCAAAATATAACCTGATCTATCAATCTGATTTATGCTCGACTTACGATGAGTATATTTGGATTTGAGCTAAATATATTTAAATTATAAATAGATTGATTCGTTTTAATAATTAGATCGAGTTCAGATTTTAGTTTATTAATCTGTTTATCCTGTTTAATATTCGGGTTGGATCATAGGTTAAGTACATGACTTGTTTATTAAATAGTTAACAAGTTAATAGGTTATATAGATTATATAGGCTAACAAGTTATATAGGTTAACATAATGGATTAAATATATTACATGTTTATTAAAATATTAAGTAAGATCGGACTAGGTTATCTGTTAATTAAATATGGCAGGTGCATGTCTCAAATTTTTATATATTTAATAAATAGATAGGGTTCAGATTTAAAATTTTGTAGTCTAATTTGATTTGATATAGGATATGAAATTATAATTTTTCCTTCCGGAGACTAAATGAGATGGACTTAGTGTCATGGGCTAACAATCCAAAAACTTAAACTGTTGGGAAAAGAACCAATCCAGGTTAGTAGACCTGCATGGCATCTCTTTTCTTGGTCAATGTGTAACTATAACAATCATCCTCGTTCAATTTCATAACACTTTTGTCATGATTCCTATTCAAGAGAAGCGAATTCGCTAATGATCCAGGTCCTACTCAATCTTATTGGTTCTTCGTAACCCTCATCTCCATCGGTAAAAGAAAATATATGACATACAATTGGTCTGGATCTGCCATCGCTTGGCACGAACTGGTAATCTGAAAGATTAAACTGTTGGGCTATGAGTTCGCGACGTCCGTCGGTCACCTCGTCTTCTTCCATTGTTTGTGTGCGTACTTTTGTGAATGTGAGAGAGGGGGCGCCCTACTACTGTGCGTGTGAGAGAGAGGACGCACACCTTCACGAGGATCCTTTTCTTCTTTTTCCCTTTTTTTTTTTTTTTTTTCTATTCTTTTTCACTAGCCACCACCATTTCCATCGCTTCGGCAACTATATATTGCATGAAAACAAAAAATCAATATAATGGCAAAAGTTAGTAAGATATCCCAATGAATCAGAAGAATACATAGTTGGACATTTAAATATTATATGATAATGGCAAAAGTATTTTACGTAGCTCTGCAACTAGTACATAGAAAACCCACCACCATCACAACAAAATCCAACACAAACTATGCTCGCCAGACCCAACTCAAATAAGCCTTAATTCAAACTAGTTAGAATTATCTTCGTGTACATATCAATCATTTTTGTAAATTTTATTGAGTTTAAGTGTAACAATCCAGAATCTCATTCAAAAGCTTAGCTAAAAAATATTATTTAGATTTTTTGGTCCTATATAAATACCCAAAATCTTTCCAATGAATAACTAATGTGGGATTAAATACACACCTGCATGGATCTTTACATATTTTTTTCATTTAAGTCCTAATATTCTCACCGAATTAAGCGTCCATATATCTATTCATAAATACCACGATCAGCTCATGATCAGTTCCAAATGGACCTATGTTACAGTTTTTCCTAATCTATATGGGCTATGGGCTAGATCGGCTCTGATACTATTTGTAATAATTCAGGACCTCATTCAAAAGATATTATTTGGGTTCTTTAGTCCTGTACAAACTAAGACCTCGTATTAAGACCATATTTTTGGTAAGATATAGAGATATTAAATTCTTCCTTACTATTTCATCCATTGTGACTTTTAGTCTCTCTATCTTTTGCTCCTTCAATATGTATCAAATCTTTCCTTCATGTTGATGCGCTCTTAGCCTATATGGTATGTGTCTAAATTATTTAAGTTGACCTTTTAGTTTATTCTCAATTGATCTTATCTCTATGTTTTTATGAATGACTTCATTTTTATTTTATTATTTCTTGTATTAGCACACTTTCATATCAATATTCTTATTTCACCTATATTAATCTTATGCACATACAAATATACTAGTAGCCGAATAAGAGGCCAACTCTAGAATGAACACAAGCCAGTAATAGAATAGTGAACATTGAACCAACGTATACATATGGTTCGGCTTTTAGGTATGGCCGGTCTCTCCCACGAGTGGTGAAATGGTTGATAGAGGAGGTAAGAGGGATCAATGATGCCCAGAATGCTGGCCCACCTAATTAGGATACCAACATTCTCCCTCACCTTAACATTGGCTTCCAAAGATGAGAAATTTTATCCTGCATCGCATGCACCATATAACTGTGCATTATGCCAATAAGATCCTCTGATTCCGATTGGCCCCATTCATTATATGCCTATCTTGGTGATTGGCTCACGAAAATGAGATGACCTGAGTGGCATGTTGAGCTCACCATGAAAAGCCGGCTATCTTGTTAATCGAATGTTTTGTATTCTTAAGAAAACGGATGGCACGCTTGAGCTTGTCTGTTGAGCCAATTGATTTTTTTTGTTCCTATGAAATCTTTGGACTAAATGAAAAAGTGTAGGGTGTCTTGAACCTTAGAAATCAAGATGCCAGAAGTTTCAAATATGTGCAAAATTTAATTTGAAATAGGGATATGAATACCTTCACGAAAAAAAGATTTTATATGGAATCAATATTTAGAAATATGTTGCATCTAGCTAAGCAAGTGCTTATTGCTTATGAGAATCATTGCAATGGAGGTATATCATAGATAACTGCAATTGATCTTGTAAGAAATTCTCATTGATATTGAAAGAGAAAAATTATCCGTGTGAATGCATGAACCAGCATGGCATTTCTTTTGAGGGCAAAAAAACATACTTCGTATTGTGATGCATAGTTGTATTTGGTTTGTATACCCATGTATATCTAGCATATCTCCACTTTTAATTTTTCCATTTTCATCTAAAACTATGCATACTGAACTTTTTTATGATTACATTAGGACTTGTACAAAAATCTATGCAATGAGCTTACCACAAACACAAGCAATGTGGATGTCCTATGCGTAAGAACTTGCCGAGTTCTATTCTGAAGTATTTTCTTATGGCTTAATCAAACTAGTATTCTAGTGTTATGTGTTTTGAGTTGCATAGAAGCATTATGCAACCTTCCACGGTCAAAAGAATTTTTTAGCATAGATATTGATGCATATCTGCATACATGTGTAATCTATTATATATATAAAAAATAATACTCTGTGGAGGGATATTATGGTGTTGCCAACTTAACTTTTCAAATAAGTTTTGTTGTGCCACGTGGAAAGACCTCTTCAGCGCAACTTATTCCCAATTCTTCAATTTCCCAACGCATTATTTCCACTTCCCTTTCGATGTCTTTCGCTCCCTTACCAAGTCCCGTCCCACTTTCGTGAGCGACACCTCCGCCTTCGCCAACACCCACATCGATTGGAAGGAGATGCTAGAGGCTCATGTCTTCAAAGCCGATCTCTCGAGAGTGAAGAAAGAGGAGGTGGAGGATAATTTCGACCACGGTCTGATCGAGATAGATTGATGGAGGAAATCACTTTATGGGAGGAGGGGGAGGGATGGAGATGCCGAAAGTATCTATCACAGCCCTGCTACGATGTTTGCACTGTCTGCCTCCATAACCAGCTCCTTGGCGAGTCCACCGGCTGGGCCGCCTCCGCCTCCCACGGCGTCGACGTCGCCAGGGAAGGAGCAGCAGACGGTGGGGATGGGGATCCTGCTACAGATCCCGATGCTGGTGCTGGCATTCGTCCTTAGTCATGTCCTCCGTCGTTGCAAGATATACTACCTCTCGGAGGCCAGCACCTCCCTTCTCATTGATGATATAACCTTTCCCTTCTCTCTATTGGATCTATTTTTGGATGAACAGAGGGTTGGTTAGATTGATCTTTAGGTTTTGTTCTATCTTGATGTTGTTTTTTTGGTTGGCTTTCTATAATATTGGTTGTTCGATTGATAGTTTTTTTATTTAAATGATGAGAGTGATCTTCTTTATTGAAGGATTGTGACTTGAATATGATGGCCGCATAGTTCATTGTGGATGAAATAAATTTCAAGCAGATTTTGGTTTCTTGCTTCTGGATGGTTTCAAGCAAAACCATAAAGGTATTCCAATCCAAAGAGATGAATATATTTGAAACAGAGAGGTGAAGGAATGAGCTAGGAATAACTGATAATAGTCTTGAGGGACAAAACCACCCATCAAATTATTTGAGTAGTGAATGGAGCCAACTCGGACTATATTACGACATAGATTGCTTTGGAATCATTAGAAGTTGTGCAGTGACAGTCAAGTGACTCAAAAAGAACAATTCAAAGGACATAAAGTTCAATATAAACTGTGAATCACCAGTAATGTTAAGTAAATATGGCTTGGAGTAGCCTGGCCATATGAAACATACCTAAATGATGTGAAATAGAATTTTCACCATAAGTATGCTAACAAATAAGCCCAAAGCAAAGATACATATGGAAGCAATGAGTGAATCAGCTTTATAAAAAGAAAAATCACAAACTTAGCAAACTGAATACAAAAATAAGTAAAAAAAAAAAAAAACTTCACACAATCTGAAGGGATTAATATCTTATGAGAAAATGCACAACAAAAATCAGAAGAGGCCCAGGTAAATAGAGATACTTGAATTTATGCATAAGATTTAGGAAGAGGAGAAAGATTTAAGTTAACATGAACAAAAGTTTTGAGAATGGCTTTGGGAGAGCTTGAAGTAATAATGGAGGTAGTCTTTAATAGAAGGTGAGCAAGGATTCAAAAGGCTGACTCCAAATAATTGGGACAAGAATGGGTGATAACGAAAATTTGTACAGCAATTTTTATCCTATTAGCAACTTTAGTTATACTCCTTTGATTGAATTCATTTTCTTATCTTTCTAATTTGTTCTTTTATTTATTTGTTTATTTGATTTGATAATCAATATCCATAGGGTTAGGGTGTGCCTTCATGTTTCGATGGCTTTGCCTCCATGGTCAAGTTATGTGGTCTTCGAATGTGATGCTTACATGTATATCCCCATGTAATGCAATCCTATGAAATTCTGATCCATTAAGCCAGATGTTGTGGCATTTGAAGAAAGGCATATCTTGCTAGTTTGGACTCTTTTGCATAGATTTTCTAGACGTGTGTAGTTTATTGGTCATGAGGGTCTTGGTCATTATATATATATATATATATAGTTGATGTCAATGGAGGCTGGAATCTAAAGCTAACATCAGTAAGCTGGCAAATGAGGGGTCCTTGGATTGGAATCGGGTAATGGCGGAAGATCCAAGAATGTTGGGAGGTAAGTGCTCAGCCTGTTAAATTGTTTGTGTACTTTAATTAAAAAAAATTCTTGCAATATCAATTAGTTATTAGACTCGATATGACAAAATTTTGTGTGTAATATGCAATATCCCTTAAATTATGCTCTTTGATTGCATATAATAGTTCAGTACCAAAAAAGTTTTACAGTGCCATCTGGTGGTAGTTCGGAATTGGGGAATTCTTAGGATATTCAATACAGATTATGGTACATGTTTAGATATACTGAATTTATCATTTGAGGAGGAGCTGTGATGCATATATGGGTGCAGCAGCAGAGACGGATCGGTGCGGGGAGGTGCAGCACCTGAGAAAGATCCCAATCATGATGGAGGCCCTAGTGGCGACTCAAGTACGTCAGTATTTTCATTTGTCAAATAAGATTTTTTTTGTTCAAGCTATTAGATTTTGATTTAATAACAAGAATGGCTATTTATCTATAAATATGGAGCTATGATATTGTAATTTAAAGTTAATATGGATGCTTCTTTATATAAAATTAATAGTAAGTGAGTTTCAAAATAATTTTATTAATAAAAATAAAATATATTTTATTTGTATAATATTATTTGAAGGAATGTTGGAGTGTTGCCAACTCAGCTTCTCAAATAAATTTTATTATGCCATCTGAAAAAATATCTGAAAAGAAATAAGTTTTATTTTCATACATCTTCCTCGTACAATATGCGGGTCTTCGACTAGTATACTTATATATCTATAACTATTATACAAATCATTTTGAAACCTTCTTTGGTGGTCTCGACTTTGAGCCTTTGCTAGTTATATCGCCGACATCCTATGCTTCCTAATATACTGTACAAAACCTTCTTTTAGTATATACACATCCTAAATTATTTCCTAAATCTTACTTAAGTCAAGAATAAGATCAGTATATCACCTAAAAATAAAAATACATTTACCAAACAATAGCAACAATATAATGCTTCCTCCTATGTCAGGCTAGCAAAATGAAACCTAATCCATCAATCTGTTCGGCCTATCATAAGCAAATTTGGGCTTGAGCTAACTAGATTCGGATCATAAATAGATCGATCCATTTTACCTATTTAACATTCACGTCGTATTTGGATTTAAGTTGGACTATCATAACCTATTTAACCTGTTTAAGTCATTTAATATTTATGTTAGATTGAATAAGGTAATCCATTTAACTCATTTAACACGTTTAAAAGCAGTTTAACTTATTTAAAATCTATTTAATATATTTCTATCCTATTTAATCTAATCCATTTAATCTATGTAATCGTTAATAATCTACTTAATATATTTTATCCATTTAATCTAACTTAACCTTTTAATAAATAAATTATATAGATTAAATTATCTATTTAATAAACAGATTGGATTTAAATTTAACTTTTGATCTACTTAATAAATAAGTTAAATCCAGAGTGTTAAATTTTTTATTTATTCTCCATTTGGTTCGATCTATGTACAATTTGATGGGATCGATTCCCACTCCTACTTTCATATAATCACATCAATCTAAATGCATCTTTACACCCCAATTATTAAGGCTGGAAATGGGCCAGGCCACACCTCTACCCGAGCCCAGTCCGAAATATTTTTTTGGACTTCGGGCCTATCTTAGGCCCAAAAATTTTTAAAAAATTAAAGCCCGAGCCCAGTCCAAATCTAATCAAGCCAACCCAAATGTACAACCTTAGATGGATTGGAGCCCTAACTCCTAATTTTTGAGTAAGCTCCGAACGCCGCCAGCCGCCGCCTCGTTTGTAGCACCACTCACCCCCCACCGTTCCACGTTGACGATGGTGATCTGCTGGTGTAGTGCCGACTATCGGAGAACCATCCTTATCGAAGACAAGCTTGGATCAACGATGCCCACTGAAGGTCGATTTGTCATCGATGATGGACCCATCTATTGCCGCAACTTCCATGGGAGAAGAAGAAGAGGAGAGGGTGGCTACCAGCGATGATCAAAGAAGAATAGGAGGCAGGCCTGAGAGAAGAGAGTGATCGGAGAAGAATAGGAGGCAAGACTGAGAGGAGAGAGTCGTATGGTTGCTCAGACCTTTTTTGCTCCAACAATATCTCCATTCGGTGATCTCCTCCTCCGAAGACCCCTTCGTTGACATCTCAGTCTCCATCTTTGTCTCTGGATGATCCTGCAGTCGTGGCATCGAGGGGGTGGGAGAGGAAGAGGACGGATGAACCCATTTGGGATCCGGTGTGAGGGATTTTATTGAGGACGGATGAATGGAACCAATAGAAAACTGAAAAGGGATTTTATAAGGCTCGTAAACTGATTAATTGACTTAGCCAATTTATAAATGACTAAATCCATTTTTTATCCGGTTTTATTGGGCCAAAAATTGGGCTCGGGCTCAGACCGGGTCCGGATCAAGTTGAAGGTATATCCGAATCCTGCTCAAAAAATAAATAGCTCCTATAATTATATCCAAATCCAATCTGAATTATTTCGGACTAGCCTAAAGTTCGATCCAAAATCAGATCGATCTGATGAAATCTGAATTGATCCTGATCTAATTCCAGCCCTACCAATCATACACCTATATTTAACATCCAGACCATATATGATCGGGGCCACATAGCAACGTGAGTGTGCATGGCTCGGCATTACTTTTTGAATTCATTTACGGAGTCAAATAAATCTGTGAGGTCACAAGGACGATGAAAAGCTAGTGGAATTAATTGAGATGGAACCTCATCCTCAAACTTGGAAATCATAGAAAACCCCTGGGACTATAATTTCCAACCCTAGCACCCCAGTTTTGGGGAAGGCCCAAAGTTTCAATTACTTAGAACAAAGCATCATTGATTCTCTGAATCACATTTAATAATGGGCCCTCAATCTTAGAATGGGACGAAAAGTTGTTGCGGCCGGCAAGAAGAGTAACAAAACAACAAGAAAGAGAGAGAGGGAGAATAAAAAAAAAAGAGCAGAATAAAAGTTTATGTGGTTTAGTTTATCAACTTATGTCCACAGATAAAGATAATAAAATATTTTTTATTAAAAAAATATAAAATATAAAATTATTTCACAAACTCCAGCCTTCAATATATCTCGTCTATTATACTCTTTCTTTGAGATTGCTAGGGATATGTATAATAAAGTAAGTTGACTCAAATTTAAACTAATATTTCTACGATAATCAGCTTAGGCTAGTATATCCCAAGTCAAAATAGACTTGAATTGCTATCCATAATAGACCTTCTAAAAGTTGATATGGATTTATCTTTTTATTAATAAACTCAAAATATACTCAACAAATCTTCATATTAGTTTGAAATTTATTAAGTCAAATATATTAAAATATTTTTTACTGTCTCTTCCTCACCTACTCATAGGACCTTTAACCTCTACAAACACCAATCAAGTCTAAGCAATGCTTGAATTTGTTAATTGAAAGCACTTCATTAACATATCAGCTGAATTTTTTGTGGTGGCTATTTTCTGAACTACAATAATATTATTATTGATAATCTATGAAATAAAGTAATCCATGACATCAATGTGTTTGATTCGCTTATGATACATTTGATTTTTGGCCAAGTGAATGGCACTTTGGCTATCATAGTGCATTGTTAACTATCAATATAAGCCAAGACTATAAATGTGACCATATAACTATATAGCTTCTTCCACTCTCTCTATTACAACCATATACCCTACTTTGATTGTAAATAAAGGAATTGTGGATTGAGGTATAGCCTTCCAACCAACAGTGCAATCAAAAAGTATAAAGATATCCCCCATCAATGATCATCATTTATCCAAATCACTTGGTATAATCAAAATCAACATAACATACAATACTATTAGTAATTTGCTATTATGATAGAATAAGCAACATTTGTAGAGCCTCTCAAATATCTCGTAATTCATTTCACAACCTGCCAATATATTTTTTCAAGATTGCTTATGTACCTGCTAACTATACAAACAGCATATAAAATATTAGACCTAGTGTAAACCATAGCAATCATCAAGCTACCAACTACACTAGCATACGAAATATGTGACATATTGTGCTCCACCTCTTTCTTAGTTTGCGGTCATAATGAAACAGATCATTTAAATTGTGCTACCAAAGGAGTATTTATTGGTTTGGATCAATCCATACCAAAGCATTCAAGCACCTTCTCTATATATTTTTTTGGAGATGTACAATCGATATGCTTGCCAATCTCTATGGATCTCTATCTCAAAATCTTCTTTGCTACACCCAAATCCTTAGTCTCAAATTTATCACTCAACTAAACTTTTAATTTACTGATTTTAGATTTATCCATGGCTACAATTAACATATCATCACATACAGCAACAAATATATATAGGAATTATCTGAGAGTTTTTTATAATAAACACGGTTGTCATAATAATTTCTGACACAACTATTATTAAACATGAAAGTGCCATATCTTCTATACACTATCTAGGTGACTATTTCAAACCATATAAAGATCTCTTCAATAAATATAATTTTTTTTATTTAGAATAAAAAATCCCTTTATCTATAGTATATAGATTTATTTTTTCAACTTATTATACAAAAGATAATTTTGACATTAAACTACTCAAGCTCTAAATCGAATATACAACCCATAGTAAATAGAATACATATGCTTCACAATAGAAGACAATACTTCATGAAAGTCCTCTTCCTTTCTGAGTATAGCCCTTTGCAACTAATCGTGTCTTGACCATGCTACCTCAGCTTCAGAAATGCTTTCTTTCTTCTTGAAGTCATATTTACAACCTGCTACTCTTTCACCCTTAGACAATTGAACTAACTCTCAAGTATAAATTTTTGAAGTGATTCAATTTCTTCATTTATAGCTACGACCCACTCTACAGACTCCTTATCGTTTACTGCATCTTGATATCAGAAAGGTTCCTCATTTGAATACTCTCAATTGCTGTAAAAGCATAAACAACGATGTCTGTAAATCATGAATGTGGTTTAGTCCACCTCCTCTCCCCACAAGTAGCAGTATTGTACTGCTATTACTATGGTGATGCATCTTGCATAGAATCTTGCATATTTATCTTATTGAACTGAATTAGAGAATTTTGTGATACTGTCTTTAGAGCTTCAATATCAAGCTCCATCTATTTATTGATACCATAGTCTATATCTGCATCAACAATAGATTTTTTCTTCTAGTTTAACATAGCAAATTTATCAAAAGTAATATCTTTACTAACAATAATTTAGGATGAACTAAAATCATCGACGTACCATAATCTATATCCCTTCACCTTATTGTATAATCTAAGAATTTACATCTTTTTATCTTTAATTTAAGTTTACCATCATTCACATGAACATATGTATGATAATCAATATTCTCAAATCGAAATAATTAACAAAGTGACAGGACCACACCTCACAAAGAATCTTACAGTCAATTACAGTTAATGAAAATTGATTTACCAAGTATCATAATGTATTAACTACTTCAGCCCAGAAAGTTTTATCGAGTTCAACATCTGAGAGCATGCAATGAGCTCTCTTCATGACTGTCCTATTCATCCATTCTGTAACTCCATTTTGCCATGGTATTTCTCATACAGTTTGATATCTAACTATACCTTCTTTCTTACAGAACTCGTCAAATTCACCCAAATAGTATACCAAGTAATTATCGGTTCTTAGCATTTTAATCTTCTTTTGGGTTTACTTCTCAACCAAAGCTTTCCACTATTTGAATTTGACAAAACTTCATCTTTCTATTTCAAAAATAACCCAAATCTTTCTAAAATAATCATCAATAAATATTAGAAAATAATAATATCTACTCCTCAATAGATCTAGAAAGCGACTCCAGAGATCTGATTGGATATAATACAACGTATCCTTGGTACCACAAATATCGGTACTAAACTTTATCGTGCATTATTTGTTGAATACACTATACTTGTAGAAGTCTAATTTTTCTATTTTTACACCATCAACCAGGCCTCTCTTAGATAAAAACATCATCCCTCTCTCACCCATCTACTCTAAATGCATATGCCATAATTGAGAAGCATCTGTATCTCACAACTCTAATAATGAAGAAACTATTATAATTTTCATTATTATTTTATCTAGTAAGTGATATAATTCATCAATAAATTTTTCTTTTATCACTACAAGGGCTCCCTTAAAGACTTTCAGTAAACTATTCCCATAAGTATATTTATACCCTTAAGAATCAAGAGTACCAAAGGAAATTAGGTTCGTTTTCAATTCTACAACATGCCAAAGCTTCTAAGATCAATCCCCTCATCACCATCGTACATCTGAATTCAAATTGTTCCAACAGTAACAACCACAATAGATTTATTGTCTCCCAACAGAACCTTTCATTTTCTAGTCTGATAAATAAAAAATCAATCTCTATTAGGATCATGTGAAAGAAACAACCAAAATCAAGAATCTATTCTCTCCTAGAGCTACTAACGCTAATTGACAAAATATCACAATCAGTATCATCAAAATTTTTTTGTGCTATACTAGTATTAGCTTTAGAGATAGACTTTCTTTTTTTCACCTTTTTTCATTTCTCTCTCTAGAGAAGGTCTTCTAATGCACCCTTTTTTGTAACAATGAAAACAACAATTGTTTTTATGTTTTAAATTTTGATCTAGACTTATCCTTACTACAAAAATCTCTTTTTCTATTCCTACCTCTAGCAATTAAGCCTTCTCTTTAATTCTCCTCATAACCTCCATATATCTTTTCTTCAACTCTTTAGATTGTAAAACATCTTTTATATCACAGACTAAAAGAGATTTTCTACCACACAATATGGTATCAGTGAAGTTCTCATAAGAGGATGGTAGTGAGCATAATAAAATAAGGATCTGATCTTCATCATCAATTGGAACACTAATATTTCTTAAATTTAAAAAGCTTTATTAAATTTGTTTATATAATCTTTAATATGTGTACCTTCTTTCATGTGCAAGTGGTAGAGTTGATAGTTTAGGTATAATCTATTTGTGAGTGACTTGGTCATGTATCTATTCTTCAATTTTAACCATAGTCCAGTCATTATCTTCTCTTCAATAACTTCTCTAAACATCTCATTTGCTAAACATAATAGAATTGTACTATGTGCCTTCGCTAATAACTCCTCCTTATGTCCATCAGACATGCTATTCAATTTTTCCTAGTCTTCCAATGCCTTCCACAGCCCTTACTGCATCAAAAGAGATTGTTTCCTAATCTTTCAGAAGCCAAAATCATTCATATTATTGAACTTCTTGATTTTGAATTTTGCAATCATCATTGTGAAACTCCGATCAAAAGACCAAAGCTCTGATACCACTTATTATGATAAATAGAAAGAATAATAAAATAAAAAGGAAAAAAGAGTGAAAAAATAAAAAAAAAGCACAAGAGTGTATAAAATTTATATGGTTCTATCCGTTAATCTATGTCCACAGATAAAAACAATACAAAAGCTTTACTATAAAAAATTAAATATTATAGAGTATAAAATTACCTCGCAAACTCTAGCACTACTACAAAAAAGAGCTATGACAGTACTTATACGGCAGCAATTTCTAAAACTACTGCAATAGAATCTACGGCAGCGGTTATTTGTAACCACTGCCATAGGTCGGCAGCGGTTATTCGTAACCGCTGTCGTAGGTTTGACCTACGACAGTGGTTATGGCAGCAGTTATTATAACCACTGTGGTAGGCATAACCTACGACAGTGGTTATCCATAACCATCATGGTAGGCATAACCTATGGCAGTGGTTATAGATAAGCACTGTCGTACATCCGAACTACGGCAGTAGTTATTATAAACGCTGCAGTAGGCATAACCTATGGTAGCAGTTACGGATAACCGTCGGACCTATGGCAGTGATTATTATAACCAATGTGGTAGGCATAACTTATGACAGCAATTATAGATAACCACCGTCATAGATCCAACCTACCACAGTGATTATAAATAACCGCTATCATAGGTTATACCTACCTCATAGGTTACAAATAAAAAATAACTGTTGTCGTAGGTAAAAATTTTGTTATTCTATAACTTTTGATCCAAAGATCGGATTTCGTTGATTTTTTTTTTATATAACTTTTTGAGATCTACGAGGCTGCAATGATGATGTTGCAAAAAATATCATTTTACCCCTCAAATTGAAGTTTAAAAAAAATTTAGTTGATGCTTATAAATAATTTTGGATAATTATGTAAACCTATAATAGTGAAATCAAATTATAAGCATATTTTTACTATTTATTATCTAAATAATTATCATTAAAGTATCCTCACAAAAGACCATCTCAATCCGATAGCCCTAGTATTGTCGATCATTAAAATTTAATTTTGATAGTCACAAATGAACAGACGATGATCTGATAGATAGAGACTACCGATAGATTTGATAATTTACGATAATGATCTCAATGATATTTGTAATATACTATCAAAATTTTACTTCAATCGAACATCATTAGCATAGTCAATTTAGCATGGGATGATTTTGGCCGTTAAATAAAAAATAAGTGATCATGAGGCCAATTGACGACCGATTGAGGTGATTTTTTGCATAAATGATCTTTGTTAGTATTTCAATCACTCACATAGTGGTGATCATAAAATTCAAACTATATGTATATATTGAAATCTATTTGGAAATCCATTTGAGCACATCTTACAAAAGCACAAGCACAATTACTTGAGAAATTTAAGAATGAGCAGCAAACGATATATAGTTTCAGATCATTCATATATGTACTGTTTGAATTTTACAATCATTACTATATAAATGATCAAAGTAGTAGTAAAGATCATTTATCTAAAAAATTATCTTATAATTGGATGTCGTTTAGTCTTTTCATCACTCATTTTTCATTTAACAGTCCAAATCATTTCATGCTAAATTGACCATGATAATAGTGTCTAATTAAAATAAAATTTTGATAGTATAATATAATATTATCGAGATCATCGTTGTAAGTTTTCGGACCCATCGATAGTCTCTATCTATCAGATTATCACGTGATCGTTCGTGACCATCGAAATCAAATTTTAATGATCGACATATCTAGAGCTGCGGAGTCAAGGTAATCTTTTGTGACGATACTCTAACAAAATTATTTAGATAATAAATAAAAAAGATAAATTTTAAATTCTAAAATTATATCATATTTAAAAAAAATAAAAAAAATTATATTCAGTCTCTATAACAGTGTGGTTGCTTAATAACTGCTGCTATAGGTCTATGGCAGCGGTTTACTAACCAATGCCAATAGTGGTTAGGTATAACCGCTACCATATTTCTACCTATGGCAGTGATTATGATCAACCACTATCATAGATTGGACCTACGGTAGCAGTTATCGATAACCGCTACTATAGGCTGATCTGTAGTAGTAGTTATCCATAACCATTGCGATAAGTACTACAAGAAAAGAGAGTTTTTATGATGAATTTATTGATGATAAAAATATTTTCAACGCCAACAAGATTATTTACAATGAAAAATTAAATTCATCACTAATAATAAAATATTTATGATAAAAATTTATTTTTATCACAAATAGCTTCATATTTGCGATGAAAAAAATTTCATCGTAAATATCAATTATTGGCGATGATATTAATCATCGCAAACAATAAAATATTTATTTTAATTTTAAATTTTTAAATATTAGCAATAAAAATAATTTCATCGTAAATAATACAAGTATTAATGATGAAAAATTTTCATCACTAATATTTGAAAAAAAAATTTAAAAATTTAAAAATTATATATTATTTATGAAGCAAATATTACATCGTAAATAATAAAATATTAGGATGAAAACTAAATTTTCATCATAAATACCTATTATTTAGGATGAAACTTTTTTATCGCTAATACGTGAAAAATATAAAAAATTTTAAAAATTCAAAAATTACAGATTATTTACAATAAAAATATTACATCACAAACACTTGAATGTTGATAATGAAAAGTTATTTTTCATCATCAATACTCGAGTATTTATGACATAATATTTTTGTCAGTAATATTTAAAAAAAATAAAAAATTTAAAAAATTTAAAAATTATAGATTATTTATGATGAAAATATGATATCATAAATACTTGATATTGGCAACAGAAAGTTATTTTTCATCATCAATACTCGAGTATTTACGACGTAATATTTTCGTCACTAATATATAAAAGAAAATAAAAAATTTAAAAATTATATATTATTTATGATAAAAATATTACATCATAAATAATTGAGTATTGATGATGAAAACTAAATTATCATCGCAAATACCTATTATTTATGATAAAAAAATTTATTGGTAATACGTGAAAAAAAATTCAAAATTCAAAAATTATAGATTATTTACGATGAAAATATTACATCGTAGATATTTGAATATTGACGATGGAAAGTTATTTTTCATCACCAATACTTGAGTATTTATGACATAATATTTTCGTAGCTAATACGTAAAAAAAATAAAAAAATTAAAAAAATTAAAAATTATACATTATTTATGATGAAAATATTATGTTGTAAATACTGAGTATTGACGACGTAAAGTCATTTTTCATTGCCAATACTCTACTATTTATGATGAAAAATTTTTATTACTAATATTAAAAAAAATAAAAAAATATAAAAAATATAAAAATTATAGATTATTTATGACAAAAATATTACGTCTTAAATAACATAGTGTTTGCGATGAAAATATATTTTTTATTATAAATAATCTATTATTTATAATAAAAAAATTAAAAATTGATCATTATTTGTGACAATACTTTTCATCTCTAAGTTTCTCTGAATCTATCTCATTGCTCAATTTTGCATAGGTTGTTAGTTCTATGGACCAACAAAGATCATAAAGTACAAAAGCCTTGTATCTGCCCAAGAACATAAAAAGAAAATGATATTAGATCTTTATACGTTAAAACATGATCTACAAAAAGGTTATTCATATAGTACTTGATTTTTATATATTAAAATATAATACTGGATCTCAATTATTTATGATGAAAAATTTTCATCGCTAATATTAAAAAAAAATAAAAAATTTAAAAATTATTGATTATTTATGATAAAAATTAAATTTTCATCGTTAATATTTTTAAAAAATATGAAATCTAAAAAATATAAAAATTATAATTTTTTTTACGACGAAATACTAGAAACGTCATAAATACTTCATATACTTCAACTTCCAATTGTGTAAAGAATAAAACTTTATCAACTGTTCGATGGATTAAATTATGTAATATACTTCTAAACTGTATGCGGAAGGCCTTTGTTAGGTCCTTCAGTATTATTTTACAAGAGTGCATGCATGGTCTTAATTGGTATACAATGATTATTTATCGCAGATACTCTCTAACTAGCTGAACTCTTATTATTACTATCCAGTTCAAAATTTATTCTAAGATTGACATACTCTTAAGCAGGTATTATCCTTTCTACTATGCTCCTTTTGCGTCGGATCTCAAGAGTCTTAGCTGCTCGCAAATTAAATTTGAATTTGAGTGTCCATTAAAACCTTTCGATCAACTCATGGCAGTATTGCTACTAAAAAAATAAAACTAATTAGTTAGATTTTTTTAGTTATAAATTATGTTTGATTGTTAGTTAATAATCTAATAAGATTATTAACAATTAAAATTTAATATTCATTGCAAATAAATTTTTTTACGAAATTTTTAAGAGAAAAAAATTTTTTAGTGAAGAATTTTTTATTTTTTTGATAGAATTATTGGCGATGAAATTTTAGTTTTCGTTGCTAATAGCAATATTGACAATGAATATTTTTTATCGTAAATAATTTTTTTATTTTTTGATAAAAATTATTAGTGACAAAGATTATTTTTCATTGCTAATAAGATAATTAATGATGAAATATTTCATTTTCGTTGTAAATAATTTTTTGAAAAATGGAAGCAATTTTTTTTGGTAAAAATTATTAGCGATAAAAATTATTTTTTCATCGCGAATAATGTTATTAGCGATGATAATTTTTTTTATCGTAAATATTTTTTTTTGTGGCAAAATTTTTTTAGCGAAGAAATTTTTTTGGTGGGAAGGGAATTTTTTTAGCAGAAAAATGAGAAAAATTTTTTTGACTGGAATTATTAACGATGAAAATTATTTTTTCATCGCTAATAAGGTTATTAGCGACGAAAAATTATGTTTCGTTGCAAATAATTTTTTTTATGATAAAGTTTTTTTATTGAAGAATTTTTTTTGAATTATTAGTGATAAAAATTAATTTTCATCACTAATAATATTATTAGCAATGAAAAATTACGTCACTAATACTCCTACTTTCAATCAACATCAAATCGACGTCTCTTCGTGCAAAATCGTGCGAAACCCTTACTTCTCCCCCACCCCCACTCTCTTCTTTCTCTGATCTCTCTCCCTCTCCCTGCTCTCTCCTCTCTCCGTGCTCTCCTTTCCACCTCTTCCTGCTGGCGAGCCCCTCTCCACTGCCGCCATCCGATCGAGTCCACCGACCACGCCGCTTGTCGTCCGCCGACCACACTGTCCGTCATCCGTCGTCCGTCGTCCATCGTTCACCATCCGTCAAAGGTAAGGTTTTCAACCTTTTTTCTTGTGTTGATCGGACCACCAGGGGGCGAAGCCGTCCGCGGGGGGGGGATGGGGTGCTGTGGGCCGCTGGTGGCAGCATGGGGCCGACGAGGGGTCGACTGACGGGGAGGGGGCGGGATCCAAATGAGGCTGGGGCAGGGTGGAATGGGGCCGAAGGGGCCAGAAAGGGGGCAGCCGGCGGTGACGGAGACGGGGCTGGGGAGGGGGTTCACCGACGGGGAGGTTGTCAGCCAGTGGGGAGGGGGTCTGGGGCGTAGGCATGTGGGATGGAGTGGGGGGATGGATGGGGCCGGGGAGGGGGCGACCGACGATGATGGAGATGGTGCCGGGGAGGCTGTCGCCAGTGGAGATTGGGCTAGGGAGGGGGCGGTCGGCAGCCAGGGGAGACGAGGCCGGGGAGGGGGTGGTGGCAGCGATGGGTTTGCACGATGGGGAGGGAGGAAGGGAAGAGAGAAAGGAGGGGGAAAAAGAAAAAAATAAAAGAAAAAATAAAAAAATAAAAAAAATAAAAAATAAAAAATTATTCAAATATTTTATTATTTGATTAATAAAAATAAAATCTGAATCACGATCCAAATTGGATCGAGGTCGAGATCCGGGTCGAGATCTCGATTTGGATTGGGATCCAAATCGAGATCTGATCCGGATGGTGTAGGGTCTGTGACAGTGCCAACACCATGGGAGCGGAGGCCGTGGGAGGTCAAGTCCGGACGGTGTGGGATGTGTGATAGCATCGGCACCGGCACCGTGGGAACGGAGGTCGTGGGGGTCGAGTCCAGGCAGTACGGGGTGTGTGACAGTGCCGGCATCATGGGAGTAGGGGCCATGGGAGGTCGAGTCCGAAGCTCGTTCAGAGAAAAAATTATTTAGAAAAAAAATATTTTTAGATAAAAAATATTTTAAAAAAAATTATAAAATAAAATTTAGGTTAAAAATATTTTAGAAAAAAATAAAAAACCATCGAGTTCTTGGGATTAGGTTTCGTGTTATTATTTTACGTTAATATTATTTTGTATGCTCAACTGCTTATAGTTTATTTTATATTTATTGTATAAATTTATTTTATATTTATTGCATGCTTAACTACTTATAGTTTTTGTTATTATTATTTAATATTATATTTATTTATATATCAAAAATTATAGGTATGGTACCAGAAGATAGATGATGACGTTCGTGTTCACTATCTACCTCGGAGGCTGAGGCATCTTCACCGATTTCTATTGTCGCACCAGTTCCATCATCAAAAGGTCTTGTATTGGCAGGTCCCAGTGAGACGAGTTTGAGTGAGGCGAGTCTGAATGATATTATTATTCTTTTTATATAATAAAATTTAATTTTTTAATTTGGATAGCTATTATATTAATGATTTATTTATTGTTATTTCAAGTCAGTCTCCACCGGTAGTGAGGCGAGGGCGAGGTCCATCGAAGAACCTCGCTCTAGAGCGTTGGAGACATCTAAACTTTTTTTTGAGTTTACTTATTAAATTATTTATTCTTAAATTAAATTTATTATCTACTAATTTGACTGGTAACTGTACAGAGAAGATGTGTCCCAAATGCTGCGAATCAGACGAGACAATAATGGTGGAACGGATGTGTCGACGACTATCAGCGCTTCTAGAATCAGATGATGGAGCAGATGGCGCAGATGAAGCAGACGATACCACTGATGAGGCAGCAATAGATCGATCTGAGCTCCATCGAGCGCTCTCCATCCCCAGCTCATTCTCTAGATGTCGATATTTGACGGCTTATTAATATACTTTTTTTTTATTTCAAATATCTTATAATTTTAATTTAATATAATAAAATAATAAAATTTATTCATCAATTTATTGTGTAAATTTTTTATTTTAATTTTTTTAATTTATAAAAAATATTATACATATAAATTTAAAATATATATTCATAAAATTTTTTAAAAGAATATGACTAAATTATTAGCGATGAAATTATTTTTGATAAAATATTCATCACCAAAAATATTTTACTAACATAATTTAATTTATCAATAAATATATAATTAATAGTGATGAAAAATTTTTCATCGAAAATAATTATTGGCGACGTAAATTTTTGTCGAAAATTGCCTTATTTGCGATGAAAATTTTAATCATTAATATTATTCAATTTTATTTATTTTTTATTAAATTAATATCAATGACTTATTTTTGTTGCAAAAAATTTTTTTTACGACATAAATTTTTCATCGCTAAATTTTTTTAAATTAATAGCGATGAAAATAATTTCATCGCTATTAATTTTTTTATTTATCATCGATAATTTTTTTCATCGTAAATACTTTTTTTTAGATTAAATTTTTTCATCCTATTTTTTTTAATGATGAAAAAAATTCATCGTAAATATTATTTATTAACGATGAAAATTTTTTTCATCATAAAATATTATCAACGACGGAATTATTTACGATGAATTATTAGCGATCAAAATTTCATCGCTAATATGTATTAGCGACGAAAATGGATTATTAGTGATGAAAAATTTTTGTCGCTAATAACTTGTTTTATTGTAGTGAAGTCTAACTTAT